>NW_026511606.1:0-77500 GCF_027579735.1 Bombina bombina
GTGTGTCCGGTCCACGGCGTCATCCTTACTTGTGGGATATTCTCTTCCCCAACAGGAAATGGCAAAGAGCCCAGCAAAGCTGGTCACATGATCCCTCCTAGGCTCCGCCTACCCCAGTCATTCTCTTTGCCGTTGTACAGGCAACATCTCCACGGAGATGGCTTAGAGTTTTTTAGTGTTTAACTGTAGTTTTTATTATTCAATCAAGAGTTTGTTATTTTGAAATAGTGCTGGTATGTACTATTTACTCAGAAACAGAAAAGAGATGAAGATTTCTGTTTGTATGAGGAAAATGATTTTAGCAACCGTCACTAAAATCCATGGCTGTTCCACACAGGACTGTTGAGAGCAATTAACTTCAGTTGGGGGAACAGTGAGCAGTCTCTTGCTGCTTGAGGTATGACACATTCTAACAAGACGATGTAATGCTGGAAGCTGTCATTTTCCCTATGGGATCCGGTAAGCCATGTTTATTACGATCGTAAATAAGGGCTTCACAAGGGCTTATTAAGACTGTAGACTTTTTCTGGGCTAAATCGATTCATTATTAACACATATTTAGCCTTGAGGAATCATTTTATCTGGGTATTTTGATATAATAATATCGGCAGGCACTGTTTTAGACACCTTATTCTTTAGGGGCTTTCCCAAAGCATAGGCAGAGCCTCATTTTCGCGCCGGTGTTGCGCACTTGTTTTTGAGAGGCATGGCATGCAGTCGCATGTGAGAGGAGCTCTGATACTTAGAAAAGACTTTCTGAAGGCGTCATTTGGTATCGTATTCCCCTTTGGGCTTGGTTGGGTCTCAGCAAAGCAGATACCAGGGACTGTAAAGGGGTTAAAGTTCAAAACGGCTCCGGTTCCGTTATTTTAAGGGTTAAAGCTTCCAAATTTGGTGTGCAATACTTTTAAGGCTTTAAGACACTGTGGTGAAAATTTGGTGAATTTTGAACAATTCCTTCATGTTTTTTCGCAATTGCAGTAATAAAGTGTGTTCAGTTTGAAATTTAAAGTGACAGTAACGGTTTTATTTTAAAACGTTTTTTGTACTTTGTTTCAAGTTTATGCCTGTTTAACATGTCTGAACTACCAGATAGACTGTGTTCTGAATGTGGGGAAGCCAGAATTCCTATTCATTTAAATAAATGTGATTTATGTGACAATGACAATGATGCCCAAGATGATTCCTCAAGTGAGGGGAGTAAGCATGGTACTGCATCATTCCCTCCTTCGTCTACACGAGTCTTGCCCACTCAGGAGGCCCCTAGTACATCTTGCGCGCCAATACTCCTTACTATGCAACAATTAACGGCTGTAATGGATAATTCTGTCAAAAACATTTTAGCCAAAATGAACACTTATCAGCGTAAGCGCGACTGCTCTGTTTTAGATACTGAAGAGCATGACGACGCTGATATTAATGTTTCTGAAGGGCCCCTAACTCAGTCTGATGGGGCCAGGGAGGTTTTGTCTGAGGGAGAAATTACTGATTCAGGGAACATTTCTCAACAAGCTGAACCTGATGTGATTACATTTAAATTTAAGTTGGAACATCTCCGCATTCTGCTTAAGGAGGTATTATCCACTCTGGATGATTGTGACAAGTTGGTCATCCCAGAGAAACTATGTAAAATGGACAAGTTCCTAGAGGTGCCGGGGCTCCCAGAAGCTTTTCCTATACCCAAGCGGGTGGCGGACATTGTTAATAAAGAATGGGAAAGGCCCGGTATTCCTTTCGTCCCTCCCCCCATATTTAAAAAATTGTTTCCTGTGGTCGACCCCAGAAAGGACTTATGGCAGACAGTCCCCAAGGTCGAGGGAGCGGTTTCCACTTTAAACAAACGCACCACTATACCCATAGAGGATAGTTGTGCTTTCAAAGATCCTATGGATAAAAAATTAGAAGGTTTGCTTAAAAAGATGTTTGTTCAGCAGGGTTACCTTCTACAACCAATTTCATGCATTGTCCCTGTCGCTACAGCCGCATGTTTCTGGTTCGATGAGCTGATAAAGGCGGTCGATAGTGATTCTCCTCCTTATGAGGAGATTATGGACAGAATCAATGCTCTCAAATTGGCTAATTCTTTCACCCTAGACGCCACTTTGCAATTGGCTAGGTTAGCGGCTAAGAATTCTGGGTTTGCTATTGTGGCGCGCAGAGCGCTTTGGTTGAAATCTTGGTCGGCTGATGCGTCTTCCAAGAACAAGCTACTTAACATTCCTTTCAAGGGGAAAACGCTGTTTGGCCCTGACTTGAAAGAGATTATCTCTGATATCACTGGGGGTAAGGGCCACGCCCTTCCTCAGGATCGGCCTTTCAAGGCGAAAAATAAACCTAATTTTCGTCCCTTTCGTAGAAACGGACCAGCCCAAAGTGCTACGTCCTCTAAGCAAGAGGGTAATACTTCTCAAGCCAAGCCAGCTTGGAGACCAATGCAAGGCTGGAACAAGGGAAAGCAGGCCAAGAAACCTGCCACTGCTACCAAGACAGCATGAAATGTTGGCCCCCGATCCGGGACCGGATCTGGTGGGGGGCAGACTCTCTCTCTTCGCTCAGGCTTGGGCAAGAGATGTTCTGGATCCTTGGGCGCTAGAAATAGTCTCCCAAGGTTATCTTCTGGAATTCAAGGGACTTCCCCCAAGGGGGAGGTTCCACAGGTCTCAGTTGTCTTCAGACCACATAAAAAGACAGGCATTCTTACATTGTGTAGAAGACCTGTTAAAAATGGGAGTGATTCATCCTGTTCCATTAAGAGAACAAGGGATGGGGTTCTACTCCAATCTGTTCATAGTTCCCAAAAAAGAGGGAACGTTCAGACCAATCTTAGATCTCAAGATCTTAAACAAGTTTCTCAAGGTTCCATCGTTCAAGATGGAAACCATTCGAACTATTCTTCCTTCCATCCAGGAAGGTCAATTCATGACCACGGTGGATTTAAAGGATGCGTATCTACATATTCCTATCCACAAGGAACATCATCGGTTCCTAAGGTTCGCATTCCTGGACAAGCATTACCAGTTCGTGGCGCTTCCTTTCGGATTAGCCACTGCTCCAAGGATTTTCACAAAGGTACTAGGGTCCCTTCTAGCTGTGCTAAGACCAAGGGGCATTGCTGTAGTACCTTACTTGGACGACATTCTGATTCAAGCGTCGTCCCTTCCTCAAGCAAAGGCTCACACGGACATTGTCCTGGCCTTTCTCAGATCTCACGGATGGAAAGTGAACGTGGAAAAGAGTTCTCTATCTCCGTCAACAAGGGTTCCCTTCTTGGGAACAATAATAGACTCCTTAGAAATGAGGATTTTTCTGACAGAGGCCAGAAAAACAAAACTTCTAGACTCTTGTCGGATACTTCATTCCGTTCCTCTTCCTTCCATAGCTCAGTGCATGGAAGTGATCGGGTTGATGGTAGCGGCAATGGACATAGTTCCTTTTGCGCGCATTCATCTGAGACCATTACAACTGTGCATGCTCAGTCAGTGGAATGGGGACTATACAGACTTGTCTCCGAAGATACAAGTAAATCAGAGGACCAGAGACTCACTCCGTTGGTGGCTGTCCCTGGACAACCTGTCACAAGGGATGACATTCCGCAGACCAGAGTGGGTCATTGTCACGACCGACGCCAGTCTGATGGGCTGGGGCGCGGTCTGGGGATCCCTGAAAGCTCAGGGTCTTTGGTCTCGGGAAGAATCTCTTCTACCGATAAATATTCTGGAACTGAGAGCGATATTCAATGCTCTCAAGGCTTGGCCTCAGCTAGCGAGGGCCAAGTTCATACGGTTTCAATCAGACAACATGACAACTGTTGCGTACATCAACCATCAGGGGGGAACAAGGAGTTCCCTAGCGATGGAAGAAGTGACCAAAATCATTCTATGGGCGGAGTCTCACTCCTGCCACCTGTCTGCTATCCACATCCCAGGAGTGGAAAATTGGGAAGCGGATTTTCTGAGTCGTCAGACATTGCATCCGGGGGAGTGGGAACTCCATCCGGAAATCTTTGCCCAAGTCACTCAGCTGTGGGGCATTCCAGACATGGATCTGATGGCCTCTCGTCAGAACTTCAAAGTTCCTTGCTACGGGTCCAGATCCAGGGATCCCAAGGCGGCTCTAGTGGATGCACTAGTAGCACCTTGGACCTTCAAACTAGCTTATGTGTTCCCGCCGTTTCCTCTCATCCCCAGGCTGGTAGCCAGGATCAATCAGGAGAGGGCGTCGGTGATCTTGATAGCTCCTGCGTGGCCACGCAGGACTTGGTATGCAGATCTGGTGAATATGTCATCGGCTCCACCTTGGAAGCTACCTTTGAGACGAGACCTTCTTGTTCAGGGTCCGTTCGAACATCCGAATCTGGTTTCACTCCAGCTGACTGCTTGGAGATTGAACGCTTGATCTTATCGAAGCGAGGGTTCTCAGATTCTGTTATCGATACTCTTGTTCAGGCCAGAAAGCCTGTAACTAGAAAGATTTACCACAAAATTTGGAAAAAATATATCTGTTGGTGTGAATCTAAAGGATTCCCTTGGGACAAGGTTAAGATTCCTAAGATTCTATCCTTCCTTCAAGAAGGATTGGAAAAAGGATTATCTGCAAGTTCCCTGAAGGGACAGATTTCTGCCTTGTCTGTGTTACTTCACAAAAAGCTGGCAGCTGTGCCAGATGTTCAAGCCTTTGTTCAGGCTCTGGTTAGAATTAAGCCTGTTTACAAACCTTTGACTCCTCCTTGGAGTCTCAATTTAGTTCTTTCAGTTCTTCAGGGGGTTCCGTTTGAACCCTTACATTCCGTTGATATTAAGTTATTATCTTGGAAAGTTTTGTTCTTAGTTGCAATTTCTTCTGCTAGAAGAGTTTCAGAATTATCTGCTCTGCAGTGTTCTCCTCCTTATCTGGTGTTCCATGCAGATAAGGTGGTTTTACGTACTAAACCTGGTTTTCTTCCAAAAGTTGTTTCTAACAAAAACATTAACCAGGAGATTATCGTACCTTCTCTGTGTCCGAAACCAGTTTCAAAGAAGGAACGTTTGTTGCACAATTTGGATGTTGTTCGCGCTCTAAAATTCTATTTAGATGCTACAAAGGATTTTAGACAAACATCTTCCTTGTTTGTTGTTTATTCCGGTAAAAGGAGAGGTCAAAATGCAACTTCTACCTCTCTCTCTTTTTGGATTAAAAGCATCATCAGATTGGCTTACGAGACTGCCGGACGGCAGCCTCCCGAAAGAATCACAGCTCATTCCACTAGGGCTGTGGCTTCCACATGGGCCTTCAAGAACGAGGCTTCTGTTGATCAGATATGTAGGGCAGCGACTTGGTCTTCACTGCACACTTTTACCAAATTTTACAAGTTTGATACTTTTGCTTCTTCTGAGGCTATTTTTGGGAGAAAGGTTTTGCAAGCCGTGGTGCCTTCCATTTAGGTGACCTGATTTGCTCCCTCCCTTCATCCGTGTCCTAAAGCTTTGGTATTGGTTCCCACAAGTAAGGATGACGCCGTGGACCGGACACACCTATGTTGGAGAAAACAGAATTTATGTTTACCTGATAAATTACTTTCTCCAACGGTGTGTCCGGTCCACGGCCCGCCCTGGTTTTTTTAATCAGGTCTGATAATTTATTTTCTTTAACTACAGTCACCACGGTACCATATGGTTTCTCCTATGCAAATATTCCTCCTTAACGTCGGTCGAATGACTGGGGTAGGCGGAGCCTAGGAGGGATCATGTGACCAGCTTTGCTGGGCTCTTTGCCATTTCCTGTTGGGGAAGAGAATATCCCACAAGTAAGGATGACGCCGTGGACCGGACACACCGTTGGAGAAAGTAATTTATCAGGTAAACATAAATTCTGTTTTTTTTAAATGTAAGTTCTTATGTGTCACATTGTTTGAATACTTGGAATAAATTGTTAACCTGCTGTGCGCCTTTCTTATATGTCTTTGGCCTAGCCTTTCATCTGTTGCGGTGACCTGGAAATACCGCTGAAAGAAGGCAGCACCAGTTTTCAACAAACTCTTAACCCCTGCTGGACTGTGTTTCACTGTTTCGATTTGGACTCCACAAGGACTTTTTATTTTATGGGGTAACATTACTTTATATTTCTTTATTGTTGTCGTTTTGAGGTTTTGTGTTTGCTTACACTGCACAAGTTTCTTGTGTTCGCTTCTAGAGAGATACTTAGATTTAGCTTATATTTCAGTCCATATCCTGTTAGTTTCCAAACGTTGTTAGGCAATCTTTTAACAACTTTTATTTTTAATTTAATTTTTAATTTAAAGGTATAGTAGCGCCGATTTATATAATTTGTGTATCCTACGTACTGATTAATGCTGGGATAAACAAGGCAATTGTACGTACTAATTAAAGCCTGAGATAAATGTAAGGCTATCCTACATACCAATTAATGCCTGAGATAAGCATAAGGCTATCCTACGTACTAATTAATGCCTGGAATAAGCATAAGGCTATCCTATGTACTAATTAATGCCTGGAATAAGCATAAGGCTATCCTATGTACTAATTAATGTCTGGGATAAGCATAAGGCTATCCTACGTACTAATTAATGCCTGGGATAAGCATAAGTCTATCCTACATACTAATTTATGCCTTAGATAAGCATAAGGCTATCCTGCGTACTAATTAATCACTGGGATAAGCATAAGGCTATCCTACGTACTAACTAATGCCTGGGAAAGGCATAAGGCTATCCTACGTACTAATTAATGCCTGGGATAAGCATAAGGCTGACCTACATATTAATTACTGCCTGAGATAAACATAAGGCTATCCTACATACTAATTAATGCCTGGGATAAGCATAAGGCTATCCTATGTACTAACTAATGTCTGGGATAAGCATAAGGCTATCCTACGTACTAATTACTGCCTGGGATAAGCATAAGGCTATCCTACATACTAATTAATGCCTGGGATAAGCATAAGGCTATCCTATGTACTAACTAATGTCTGGGATAAGCATAAGGCTATCCTACGTACTAATTACTGCCTGGAATAAACATAAGGCTATCCTATGTACCAAATAATGTCTGGGATAAGCATAAGACTATGCTATGTACTAATTAATGACTTGCTATAAGCATAAGGCTATCCTACATACTAACTAATGTTTGGATAAACATAAGGCAATTTTACGTACTAATTAATGCCTGGGATAAGCATACGACTATCCTATGTGCTAATTAATTCCTGATTTTATGGTTTTTATCTACTGTCAAAATCTGTGTTTATTCTTTTTTTTTTTTTCTTTTCACAGCTGTTATCAGACACGTGACCACTAAAGATTTATATGCAGAATTTGGATTGGATTTGGAAGACTAAAAATAAAGCAGATGATGTTTTTTTTCTGGATATATATGTTAGACTCATTACAGATTAGTTACATGTAAAATGAGTAAAATCTGTTGATGTAAAATATTTAGAGGGAAGGCAAGAACTCTCAAGTTACACAGCACCAAGGGACATTTAAGAAGTGACATCATTAGTGTGAAAAAGCAGCTCTTCAAACGGGTGAAAAAATATTAAGTAAATATTGTTTAAATGAAAACGTAAACAGCAATATCAGTTTTGTGCTTTCTAGTAATTCCCATTGGCTCCTTCCTGCCAGTACTTAGTGACTAATAGTTACTTCCTGCCAGTACTTAGTGACTGATAGCTTCTTCCTGCCAGTACTTATTGTCTGATAGCTACATCCTACCAGTACTTACTGACTGATAGCTACTTCCTGCCAGTACTTACTGACTGATAGCTTCTTCCTGCCATTATTTACTGATTGATAGCTTCTTCCTGCCAGTACTTATTGTCTGATAGCTACATCCTACCAGTACTTACTGACTGATAGCTACTTCCTACCAGTACTTACTGACTGATAGCTTCTTCCTGCCAGTACTTACTGACTGATAGCTTCTTCCTGCCAGTACTTATTGTCTGATAGCTACATCCTACCAGTACTTACTGACTGATAGCTACTTCCTACCAGTACTTACTGACTGATAGCTACATCCTACCAGTACTTACTAACTGATAGCTACATCCTACCAGTACTTACTAACTGATAGCTACATCCTACCAGTACTTACTAACTGATAGCTACTTCCTACCAGTACTTACTAACTGATAGCTACTTCCTACCAGTACTTACTGACTGATAGCTACTTCCTACCAGTACTTACTAACTGATAGCTACATCCTACCAGTACTTACTGACTGATAGCTACTTCCTGCCAGTACTTACTAACTGATAGCTTCTTCCTGCCAGTACTTACTGACTGATAGCTTCTTCCTGCCAGTACTTATTGTCTGATAGCTACATCCTACCAGTACTTACTGACTGATAGCTACTTCCTGCCTGTACTTACTGACTGATAGCTACTTCCTGCCAGTACTTACTAACTGATAGCTTCTTCCTGCCTGTACTTACTAACTGATAGCTTCTTCCTGCCAGTACTTATTGACTGATAGCTTCTTCCTGCCAGTACTTATTGTCTGATAGCTTCTTCCTGCCAGTAATTATTGTCTGATAGCTACATCCTACCAGCACTTACTGACTAATAGTTACTTCCTGTCAGCACTTACTGTCTGATAGCTTCTTCCGGCCAGTACTTACTGACTGATAGCTACTTCCTGCCAGTACTTACTGACTGATAGCTTCTTCCTGCCAGTAATTATTGTCTGATAGCTTCTTCCTGCCAGTACTTACTGACTGATAGCTTCTTCCTGCCAGTACTTACTAACTGATAGCTTCTTCCTGCCAGTACTTATTGACTGATAGCTTCTTCCTGCCAGTACTTATTGTCTGATAGCTTCTTCCTGCCAGTAATTATTGTCTGATAGCTACATCCTACCAGCACTTACTGACTAATAGTTACTTCCTGTCAGCACTTACTGTCTGATAGCTTCTTCCGGCCAGTACTTACTGACTGATAGCTACTTCCTGCCAGTACTTACTGACTGATAGCTTCTTCCTGCCAGTAATTATTGTCTGATAGCTTCTTCCTGCCAGTACTTACTGACTGATAGCTTCTTCCTGCCAGTACTTACTGACTGATAGCTTCTTCCTGCCAGTAATTATTGTCTGATAGCTTCTTCCTGCCAGTACTTACTGACTGATAGCTTCTTCCTGCCAGTACTTACTGACTGATAGCTTCTTCCTGCCTGTACTTACTGACTGATAGCTTCTTCCTGCCAGTACTTACTGACTGATAGCTTCTTCCTGCCAGTACTTACTGACTGATAGCTTCTTCCTGCCAGTAATTATTGTCTGATAGCTTCTTCCTGCCAGTACTTACTGACTGATAGCTTCTTCCTGCCAGTACTTACTGACTGATAGCTTCTTCCTGCCAGTAATTATTGTCTGATAGCTTCTTCCAGCCAGTACTTACTGACTGATAGCTTCTTCCAGCCAGTACTTACTGACTGATAGCTTCTTCCAGCCAGTACTTACTGACTGATAGCTTCTTCCTGCCAGTACTTACTGACTGATAGCTTCTTCCTGCCAGTAATTATTGTCTGATAGCTTCTTCCAGCCAGTACTTACTGAATGATAGCTTCTTCCAGCCAGTACTTACTGTCTGATAGCTTCTTCCAGCCAGTACTTACTGACTGATAGCTTCTTCCAGCCTGTACTTACTGTCTGATAGCTTCTTCCTGCCAGTACTTACTGACTGATAGCTTCTTCCTGCCTGTACTTACTGTCTGATAGCTTCTTCCTGCCAGTACTTACTGACTGATAGCTTCTTCCTGCCAGTAATTATTGTCTGATAGCTTCTTCCAGCCAGTACTTAGTGACTGATAGCTTCTTCCTGCCAGTACTTACTGACTGATAGCTACTTTCTGCCTGTACTTACTGACTGATAGCTACTTCCTGCCAGTACTTACTGACTGATAGCTTCTTCCTGCCAGTACTTACTGACTGATAGCTACTTCCTGCCAGTACTTACTGACTGATAGCTTCTTCCTGCCAGTAATTATTGTCTGATAGCTTCTTCCAGCCAGTACTTACTGACTGATAGCTTCTTCCAGCCAGTACTTACTGACTGATAGCTACTTCCTGCCAGTACTTATTGTCTGATAGCTACTTCCTGCCAGTACTTACTGACTGATAGCTTCTTCCAGCCAGTACTTACTGACTGATAGCTACTTCCTACCAGTACTTACTGACTGATAGCTTCTTCCTGCCATTATTTTCTGACTGATAGCTACTTCCTGCCAGCACTTATTGACTGATAGCTTCTTCCTGCTAGTACTTACTGTCTGATAGCTACTTCCGGCCAGTACTTACTGACTGATAGCTTCTTCCTGCCAGTACTTACTGACTATGGGCTACTTCCTGCCAGTACTTATTGACTGATAGCTACTTCCTGCCGGTACTTACTGACTGATAGCTTCTTCCTGCCAGTACTTACTGACTGATAGCTTCTTCCTGCCAGTACTTATTTTCTGATAGCTACTTCCTTGCATTGCTTACTGATAGCTGTTTCCTGCCAGTACTTTTTATCTGATAGCTACTTAATCCCAGTACTTACTGACTGATACCTACTTCCTGACAGTACTTACTGACTGATAGCTACTTCCTGTCAGTACTTACTGACTGATACCTACTTCCTGCCAGTACTTACTGACTGATAGCTATTTCCTGTAAATGATCATTGGTACATTAGTAGGAAATACACAAGTGACACTACCATATTAGTTTATTTAAATTGTAACTGCTTCTATTTTACATTTTTAAGCAAAAACTAAAAACACCATATTTAAATGCCACTTTTTCATAGTGATAATGGAACATGGCCCCTTTCCAAATTTAGTATTAATACAGAGGAAGATAATTAATATTGTTACTGTACTGTTAGCCTCTTGAGATGTGATGTGTATTCAATAATATCTACAAAATAAAATGGTACAGCTGGAGCACACTGTGTTATTGATCCAGATATTAAAGGGACAGTCTTCTCCAGAAATGTTATGGTTTAAAAAGATAGATAATTCCTTTATTACCCATTCCCCAGTTTTGCATAACATAACACTGTTATGTTAATATACTTTTTGCCTCTGTGATAACCTTGTATCTAAGCCTCTGCAGGCTGCATTTTGGCAAATCAGTGCCCTCTCATAACTCCACAGGATTGAGCACACTGTTATCTATATGACACATATGAACTAGCGCGGTTTCGCTGTTAAAAACTGTCAAAATTCACTGAGATAAGAGGTGGCCTTCAAGAAATTAGCATATGAGCCTACCTATGTTTAGCTTTCAACAAAGAATACCAAGAGAACAAAGCATATTTGTTGATCAAAGTAAATTGGAAAACAAAATTTATGCTTACCTGATAAATTATTTTCTTTCCTGGCATGGAGAGTCCACAAATCCATTCTAATGGAATAGTGGGAATTCAACTCCTAGCCACCAGGTGGAGGTAAAGAACACCCCAGCAAAGCTTCAAGTATCGTCCCACTTCCCACAATCCGCAGTCATTCAGCCAAGAAATCATGGAAAGAGAAGAGGACCCATAGGGTGTAGCGGTGCCTGAGGTTTATACCAAAAAAGCTGTCTTAAATAAAATTAAGGGCAGTCGTGGACTCACCATGAATGGCATTGGGGGGGTTTCACAAATCCATTCTAATTACAAGTTGGAACCAATACCCAAGCTAAGGGAGGGAGAACAAGACAGGCAGACCCAAACAAAAGGCACCTCCACTTGAAGAACTTTCTTCCCAAAATAAACCTCAACTGAGGCAAAAACATCGATTTTGTAGAACTTTTGAAAAAGTATGCAACGAGGACCAAGTGGCCGCCTTGCAGATTTGTTCCACAGAAGCCTCATCTAAAGGCCCAGAAAGAAGAGACAGCTCTAGTGGAATGATCCGTAATCCTTTTAGGAGACTGATGTCCAGCTGTCTCATAATCCAACCAAAAGGACAAGAAAAAGTAGAGGCCTTCTGGCTGTGGTTATTAAAAAATGTATATCTAGATTTTTAAATTTAAACCACTAAATATATAATTCTATGTAAAAACCTACTTAACCATTACAATTAAGTGAAATAAACACTGTAAAAGGGTCTCCATTGTTTCCAAAGAATTTATTAGGAATCAATATATGTTAATAATAAGATAAATATTTACAGATATATATATATACACACACATCTATTTTACAGCAAAACAGTCCAAATAATTAACAGAGGGCAACTCTACCACAACCCTAATTTGTGCAACACTGCTAAAATAATCCCAGGAATATACTTAGCCAAATTCTTTAATGTGTGCTTGCTTGCATTGTCCAATATCAGCCATTTTCATCAGGAGATGGAAGAAGGAAGAGAGAAAAATAGAGCGTTTCCGAATTTTATTCTCATTTCAAAAGGGTTTGGTTTATCACATGCCAGTCAAGGCTAATGGGAGTGTCTTTAATTAAACACCTAGTTCAGAGAGAAAGGTGTACCTGGGGGAAGGGAATTTAATAACAGCTGGGTTCAGTAAGCTATGTCACCACACTGGCCTTTACGCTTACTAGAAAACTCTCTAGTTGTCTACAGATAGAAATTCAAAGCACGCACAACATTCAGGGTTTGCAAAAGACCTTCCTTCTGAGGAGAAGAATTAGGAGAAAACAAAGAAACAACAATGTCCTGATTGATATTGCGGTCTGACACCACCTTAGGAAGAAAATCCAATTAGGTACAAAGGATTGCCTCATCCGCATTAGAATAAGGTAAGGAGGGTCACATTGCTAAGCCGAAAGCTTTGAGACCCTACCAGTAAAAGAAACAAAACCTTAATATAAACAGAGAGCATAGGCTCAAATGGAGTCTGTAGTAGAAATCTAAAAACAAGATTAAGGCTCAAAGGTGGAGCAACTGATTGGAACACAGCCTGATTCTGACTAAGGCCGGACAAAAGAATCTGGAAGGACAGCCAGACGTTTATGCAAAAGAATCGAAAGGACAGAGATCTGACCTTACAGAGTACCAACTGATAAGCCCTTTTTCAAGCTCTCCTGAAGAATGGGCAGAATGCCAGGAACCCTCTCCAAGAGAAAACCCCTAGATTCATACTAGAAAAAGTATTTACTCCATACTTTAACTAAATGTTCATTCAACAACATAGGTTAACAATTAAACCTATTAGGACGAAAGCAAACTGCAGAACAATAAGAAGGCAAGGAACAATGAATGTCACCGGCATTAGAAAATATATTACTTCAACAGGAGAAATATTCTAATATTGTCTACCTATACATAAATATAGTTGAAAACAGCTTGCAAACACACATTCAAGGTGTAAGTAGCTGCAGCTTAAATACATAGATTAGTGTACATGTTTCACATACATTAGCAATATATCCCTCAAAATGAGAAGAAGAAAACAAGCCCTTAAAGGGTCAGTCAAGTCCAAAAAAAACTGAAATGATTCACATAGGGCATGCCATTTTTAACAACATTCCAATTGACTTTTATCACCAATTTCTCCAACATAGGTGTGTCCGGTCCACGGCGTCATCCTTACTTGTGGGATATTCTCTTCCCCAACAGGAAATGGCAAAGAGCCCAGCAAAGCTGGTCACATGATCCCTCCTAGGCTCCGCCTACCCCAGTCATTCTCTTTGCCGTTGTACAGGCAACATCTCCACGGAGATGGCTTAGAGTTTTTTAGTGTTTAACTGTAGTTTTTCATTATTCAATCAAGAGTTTGTTATTTTCAAATAGTGCTGGTACGTACTATTTACTCAGAAACAGAAAAGAGATGAAGAATTCTGTTTGTATGAGGAAAATGATTTTAGCAACCGTAACTAAAATCCATGGCTGTTCCACACAGGACTGTTGAGAGCAATTAACTTCAGTTGGGGGAACAGAGTGCAGTCTCTTACTGCTTGAGGTATGACACATTCTAACAAGACGATGTAATGCTGGAAGCTGTCATTTTCCCTATGGGATCCGGTAAGCCATGTTTATTACGATTGTAAATAAGGGCTTCACAAGGGCTTATTTAAACTGTAGACCTTTTCTGGGCTAAATCGATTGATTATTAACACATATTTAGCCTTGAGGAATCATTTTATCTGGGTATTTTGATATAATAATATCGGCAGGCACTGTTTTAGACACCTTATTCTTTAGGGGCTTTCCCAAAGCATAGGCAGAGTCTCATTTTCGCGCCGGTGTTGCGCACTTGTTTTTGAGAGGCATGGCATGCAGTCGCATGTGAGAGGAGCTCTGATACTTATAAAGGACTTCTGAAGGCGTCATTTGGTATCGTATTCCCCTTTGGGTTTGGTTGGGTCTCAGCAAAGCAGATACCAGGGACTGTAAAGGGGTTAAAGCTTAAAACGGCTCCGGTTCCGTTATTTTAAGGGTTAAAGCTTCCAAAATTGGTGTGCAATATTTTCAAAGCTTTAAGACGCTGTGGTGAAAATTTGGTGAATTTTGAACAATTCCTTCATGTTTTTTCGCAATTGTTTGTTGTTTATTCAGGTACAAGGAGAGGTCAAAAAGCAACTTCTACCTCTCTCTCTCTTTTTGGATTAAAAGCATCATCAGATTGGCTTACGAGACTGCCGGACGGCAGCCTCCCGAAAGAATCACAGCTCATTCCACTAGGGCTGTGGCTTCCACATGGGCCTTCAAGAACGAGGCTTCTGTTGATCAGATATGTAGGGCAGCGACTTGGTCTTCACTGCACACTTTTACCAAATTTTACAAGTTTGATACTTTTGCTTCTTCTGAGGCTATTTTTGGGAGAAAGGTTTTGCAAGCCGTGGTGCCTTCCATTTAGGTGACCTGATTTGCTCCCTCCCTTCATCCGTGTCCTAAAGCTTTGGTATTGGTTCCCACAAGTAAGGATGACGCCGTGGACCGGACACACCTATGTTGGAGAAAACAGAATTTATGTTTACCTGATAAATTTCTTTCTCCAACGGTGTGTCCGGTCCACGGCCCGCCCTGGTTTTTTTAATCAGGTCTGATATTTTATTTTCTTTAACTACAGTCACCACGGTACCATATGGTTTCTCCTATGCAAATATTCCTCCTTAACGTCGGTCGAATGACTGGGGTAGGCGGAGCCTAGGAGGGATCATGTGACCAGCTTTGCTGGGCTCTTTGCCATTTCCTGTTGGGGAAGAGAATATCCCACAAGTAAGGATGACGCCGTGGACCGGACACACCGTTGGAGAAAGAAATTTATCAGGTAAACATAAATTCTGTTTTTGCTTTGTTCTCTTGATATTTTTAGTTGAAAGCTAAACCTAGGAGGTTCATATGCTAATTTCTTAGACCTTGAAGGCCGCCTCTAATCTAAATGCATTTTGACAGTTTTTCACCACTAGAGGGCGTTAGTTCATGTGTTTCATATAGATAACATTGAGCTCATGCATGTGAATTTACCGAGGAGTGAGCACTGGTTGGCTAAAATGCAAGTCTGTCAAAAGAACTGAAATAAGGGGGTAGTCTGCTTAGGCATAGATACAAGGTAATTACAGAGGTAAAAAGTGTATTTCTTTCTAATGACACGGTGAGTCCACGGATCATCTAATTACTATTGGGAATATCACTCCTGCCCAGCAGGAGGCGGCAAAGAGCACCACAGCAAAGCTGTTAAATATCACCTCCCTTCCCTTCAACCCCAATCATTCTCTTTGCCTACATTAGAGCAAGGAAGTGGTAAAGTTAGGTGTTGGAAAGAAGAGTCTTCATTTTATTATTTGTCTAGCAGTGCAAGATTGTTCTGCTTTGTCCTAGGGTGTAGCCGTAGTCCATATCAGTCTCTTCAGTTGAGCAGTGGTGGCTTTCAAGCAATGGGAACTTGTGGGGTACAATCCTCACTGCGCCTCCCATGTATTTAATGCTGCTCTATTCATGCAAGCCTGAGTAAGATTACTGAGTCTTTGTTTTATCCACAGGTCCATGTGAGGGAACTGGCCTTCTCAAACCTAGTGAGCTGCCGTGCTGCCTGGCTGAAGTCTAAAGGTAAGTGCTAACTTTATTTTTTCTGGGAACAAATTGCAGAAAATAAAAGAATGGCACTTTACATTATGATTGGGGGACAAGAGACATTCACCTATTGCTTGTGGGATCATTTTATTATTGACATCAATAGAAGGCACTGGGGACGAGGAGATATGGCTCAAAGGTGGTGTTTTATTATTACTTTACTCCCTGCGGCTTTGGTAATACTTTAGCCGATCAGTAGGTTTATGTTGTAACGCCCACAATGGGCGGGGTTAGCTGAGGCGGCAATTTCTGTTGTCTTTTTCTTCCTTCACTTCCTGTGTTACGGAGCGGAGATATAGCTGTGTCACAGACATTAGCTGAATAACGGTTACCGGTCTTCACTTTCAGAAAGATAGCAGTTGAGTCCTTAAAGAAACAGTAACTTTTTTTGTGGGGTATATTCTAAATAAAATATCAGTTTGTTTATTTATCCTGTTTATTGGTGAATAAAGATGGACCAAGAGGCCCTGCAAGAGTTTACATGTACTTTATGTTTTAATGCTAATGTGGAACCACCAATCCCTTTCTGTTCCTCATGTATTGAGAGAACTTTACATTACAGGGATAGACTTTTTCCTGAGCCAACATTGTCTAAGGCGGATGCTGTTCAGGAGTCTTCTGACAATGTTCAAGATATGCCGCAGCTTTCTCCTCAAGCGTCCCAAATTTTAGCGTCCATCCAGCCAGTGCCCATCTGGAGTTACCTTGCAAGACATCGCTTCTCTAATGTCCTCAGCGGTATCTGATGTGTTGCCTGCTTTTCCTATGCTGCAGGGAAAGCGCAAGAGGAAATGTAAACAATCAGTGAGTAAGGTTGCTGACACAGTAGTGGCTATTCCGAATGTCCCTTCCCAGAAGTCTGAGGAGGAAGATACTTCGGTAGCATCTGAGGGTGAAATCTCAGACTCAGACAGTGTAATTCCTTTGGCTGATACTGAAGTTGTTTCTTTCAGGTTTAAGCTCGAACACCTCCGTTTGTTACTTAAGGAGGTTTTAGCTACCCTGGACGACTCTGACACTACTGTCGTAGTAAATCCTAAGAGGTCTAGTAAACTAAACAAGTATTTTGATATACCTTCCATGGTGGAGGTTTTTCCTGTACCAGATAGAGCTACAGAGATTATTGCTAGGGAATGGGAGAGACCGGGTATCCCTTTTTCTCCATCCCCTATATTTAAGAAGATGTTTCCTATAGCAGACTCTATCAAGGAGTCTTGGCAGATGGTACCCAAGGTGGAAGGGGCAATTTCCATGCTAGCTAAGAGGACCACTATTCCTATAGAATATAGTTGTTCCTTTAAGGATCTTTTAAGGATCCTATGGACAAGAAATTAGAGAGTTACTCAAGAAAATGTATGTACACCAGGGTTTACAATGGCAACCTGCGGTGTGTATTGCTACCGTCACTAGTGCGGCAGCATACTGGTTTGATGCGTTGTCCGATTCTATTCGGACAGACACTCCCCTCGAAGAGATGCAGGATAGGATCAAGGCCCTTAAGTTGACCAATTCTTTTTTTACGGATGCCTCCCTACAGGTTATTAAACTAGGAGCAAAAATGGTTTTGCCGTATTGGCTCGCAGAGCCTTATGGTTGAAGTCCTGGTCTGCGGATGTGTCGTCTAAGCTTTTGGCGATCACTTACAAGGGAAAGACCTTGTTTGGGCCGGGTCTGGCTGAGATAGTTTCCGACATTACGGGAGGAAAAGGTAATTTCCTCCCTCAGGATAAGAGGAATATGCAGAAGGGACGTCAGAGTAATTTTCATTCCTTTCGAAACTTCAAGGGTAACCCTTCCTCTCCCTCTACAAAACAAGAACAGTCCAAGCCTTCCTGAAGTTCCAACCAGTCATGGAACAAGGGAAGCTAAGAAGCCCGCCAACAACTCAAAGTCAGCATGAAGGGCGTGCCCCCAA
Organism: Bombina bombina; assembly: GCF_027579735.1. Lineage (NCBI taxonomy): Eukaryota > Metazoa > Chordata > Amphibia > Anura > Bombinatoridae > Bombina > Bombina bombina. Next base: position 17,921 of record NW_026511606.1, read on the forward strand.
TGCGGGACTGGATCTTGTGGGGGCCAGACTATCCTTCTTCGCTCAGGCCTGGGTTCGGGATGTTCAGGATCCCTGGGTGGTGGACATCGTGTCCCAGGGATACAAGCTAGAATTCAAAACTGTTCCTCCCAGGGGCAGGTTTCTTCTCTCAAGATTATCTGTAGAGCAGATAAAAAGAGAGGCGTTCTTACATTGTGTTCAAGATCTTTCCGACCTGGGAGTGATAGTTCCTGTTCCAATGCAGGATCAGGGTCTGGGATTTTACTCCAATCTGTTCGTAGTTCCCAAAAAAGAGGGAACCTTCAGACCAATTTTAGATCTCAAAAGTCTAAACAAATTCCTCAGAGTACCGTCCTTCAAGATGGAAACTATTCGTTTTATTCTTCCCTTGGTTCAAGAGGGTCAATTTATTACAACGGTAGATTTAAAGGACGCGTACCTGCATGTTCCCATCCACAGGGACATCACAAGTTTCTGAGGTTTGCATTTCTAGACAAACATTTCCAGTTTGTGGCTCTTCCATTCGGCCTTGCTACGGCTCTCAGAATTTTCTCAAAGGTTCTGGGATCCCTGTTGGCGGTGCTCCAATTGCGGGGCATTGCAGTGGCGCCTTATCTGGACAACATTCTGGTTCAGGCGCCATCCTTTCAACAAGCAAGATCACACAAGGAAATGTTGTTATCCTTCCTGCAATCTCAAGGATGGAAGGTGAATTTGAAAAAGAGTTCCTTAGTTCCAACTACAAGGGTAGTTTTCTTGGGAACCATAAAAAATTCCTATTATTCCTGTCTAGAGCTTCAGTCCTCTCCTCGGCCATTAGTGGCTCAGTGCATGGAGGTAATCGGTCTGATGGTAGCAGCCATGGACATCATCCGTTTGCCCATTTCCACCTCAGGCCTTTGCAGTTGTACATGCTCAGGCAGTGGAACGGAGATTATGCCGATCTGTCTCCATGAGTACACCTGGAACAGGAGACAAGGGATACTCTTCTTTGGTGGTTGTCTTAGGAACATCTCTCCCAGGGAACCTGCTTCCGCAGACCCACCTGTGTGATTGTGACAACGGACACCAGCCTACTGGGATGGGGGGCTGTCTGGGGCTCTCTAAAGGCTCAGGAGACATGGACTCGGTCGGAGTCTGTTTTACCCATAAACATTCTGGAGCTGAGAGCGATCTTCAATTCTCTTCTGGCCTGGCCTCAGTTAGCTTCGGCTTGGTTTATCAGGTTCCAGTCGGACAACATAACTTCTGTGGCTTTCATCAACCATCAGGGGGAACTTGGAGTTCCTTGGCCATGGCAAAGGTAGCCAAGATAATTCAGTGGGCGGAGTCCCACAACTGTCAGCGATCCACATCCCAGGAGTGGACAACTTGGAGGCGGATTTCCTGAGCAGACAGACCTTTCACCCGGGGGAGTGGGAACTCCATCCGGAAGTGTTTTCCAACTTAATTCTCAAATGGGGACAGCCGGAATTGGATCTCATGGCATCTCAGCAGAATGCCAAGCTTCCGAAGTACGGGTCGAGGTCAAGGGATCCTCAGGCGGTACTGATAGACTCTCTGGCGGTACCTTGGAATTTCAGTCTTGCATACCTATTTTCCCGTTCGCTCTCCTTCCTCGAGTCATTGCTCGAATCAAACAGGAGAGGGTGTCGGTGATCCTCATAGCACCTGTGTGGCCTCACAGGATCTGGTATGCAGACCTGGTGGAGATGTTGTCTCGTCCACCTAAGAGAGACTTCCTTCATCCAAATCTATTTTCTCTGAATATGACTGCTTGGAGATTGAACGCTTAATTTTATCTAAGTGTGGATTTTCAGAGTCGGTCATTGAGACCATAATTCAGGCGCGTAAGCCTATGACTAGAAATATTTACCATAAGATATGGCGTAGAGTTCGGATTCCTAGAATTTTGTCTTTTCTCCAAGAGGGCTTGGAGAAGGGTTTATCGCCAAGCTCCCTAAAGGGTCAAATATCTGCCTTGTCTATTTTGTTACATAAACGTCTGCCAGATGTACCAGGCGTGCAATCGTTCTGTCAGGCCTGTGTTTAAGCCGGTTACTCCTCCCTGGAGTCTTAATCTAGTTCTTAAAGTTCTTCAACAGGCTCCGTTTGAGCCTATGCATTCCTTAGATATTAAGTTATTATCTTGGAATGTTTTGTTTCTGGTTGCTATTTCATCTGCTCGTAGAGTTTCAGAGCTCTCGGCATTACAGTATGAGTCTCCTTACCTTATTTTTCATTCGGATAAGTTAGTTTTGCGTACTAAGTTAGGGTTTCTCCCTAAAGTGGTTTCAGATTGGAACATTAATCAGGAGATTATTGTTCCTTCCTTGTGTCCTAACCCTTCTTCTCAGAAGGAACGTCTACTGCACAATCTGGACGTGGTGCGTGCTTTGAAATTCTATTTACAGGTGACTAAGGATTTTCGTCAGTCTTCTGCTCTGTTTGTAGTTTTCTCTGGAAACGTAAGGGGCAGAAAGCTACGGCTACTTCTCTTTCTTTGTGGCTGAAGAGTATCATTCGCTTGGCTTATGAAACAGCTGGACAGCAGCCTCCTGAGAGAGTTATGGCTCATTCTACGAGGGCTGTTTCCTCTTCCTGGGCATTCAAAAATGAAGCTTCTGTGGAACAGATTTGCAAGGCTGCAACTTGGTCCTCTCTTCACACTTTTTCTAAATTCTATAAATTTGACACTTTTGCCTCGGCTGAGGCTTCTTATGGGAGAAAGGTTCTTCAAGCATTGGTGCCTTCCGTTTAGGTTCCCTCTCTTGCCCCTCCCTTATCATCTGTGTCCTCTAGCTTGGGTATTGATTCCAAATAGTAATTAGATGATCCTTGGACTCACCGTGTCATTAGAAAGAAAACAAAATTTATGCTTACTTGATAAATGTATTTATTTCTTGACACAGTGAGTCCACGGCCCGCAATATTTTCTTAAGGACAGGGTTTTTTGTTATAAACTTCAGACACTTCTGCACTTTGTTGCTTTCTTTCTCTCCTTTGCTTCGGTCAAATGACTGGGGTTGGAGGGAAGGGAGGTGATATTTAACAGCTTTGCTGTGGTGCTCTTTGCCGCCTCCTGCTGGGCTGGAGTGATATTCCCAATAGTAATTAGATGATCCGTGGACTCACTGTGTCAAGAAATAAATAAATTTATCAGGTAAGCATAAATTTTGTTTTATATAACTGTGTTTGTTATGCAAAACTGGGGAATGGGTAATTTAAGGGATTATCTATCTTTTAAAACAACAACAATTCTGGTGTTGATTGTCCCTTTAAATTTAAAATAGGACAACATAGATGTCGCAGACACTATATCACTGAGATTATATGGAAAAATCCATATTCATAGAAAGGGAAACATAAATGCAATATATGAGAGGTTGCACACATGTGCCCAAATTTACAAAGGAAACCTGAAATAAAATAATGCATATAAAAAGGACAGCGCCTTACAATTAACCACCACTAGGTGGCAGCAAACATTAGGGATTCCTGATAAGTGAAATGAAAACCGTAGCAGTATAATAGAAAAGCATGTGTATATGGCTATACATAAAACATCTTAGGAATTGCCTGAAACATAAAGGCAAACTTGATTCCCATAAATCCTGTAACACATTATATAGTTAGCGTAAAGGCTACCGAGTATATAACGTTATGTCATACTCCTGAAGCACCTAACGTGGCCATAAGAAAGCAACCTAAACAAGCAGAAAAGAGGCTGTTAACATACTGACAAAGCGCACAAAGTCCGGGCCACAGAGAAAGTATTTTAAACTCCACTACTAGATGTACTGACCGTTGCATATACAGACACACAAGGCGCAAAAGATGGTCAGAGAATTAGAGCGCCAATGGAGCTTCCTCTGCTAAAAACCCTGCTATCAAATGGCTCTGGGGCGGAACGCAAGAAAGACCTTTCTGCGCATAACAAACAAGTAGGCAAAATCCGCAATGATAACTTAATGCATGGCATGTATACACAAACATCTAGTAGAGGGGCTAGCGAGTAAGGACAAAAAGTGCATCAGCAAGAATATGTGGTGCAATGAATGAGATCTTAAAGGGACACTGAACCCAATTTTTTTCTTTCATGATTCAGATAGAGCATGCAATTTTAAGCAACTTCCTAATTTACTCCTACTGACTACATGGGATTGTGACACAAAACATTTTATTTATCAATTACCTTGTGCAAAAAGCACAACTCTGGTGGGACTTGAAGCCCTAACTTTTGAATGAGTTAGAGACTGAGCGAGAAGTCCAATGTGCTACTCATTGCGCCACAGTGCCAGGTGTGCTATTTTGTAGAGGTTGAAATAGTGACCCTACAGGGGATGTGACACTGTGACTACAGGAGACTTTGACATTGTGACTACAGGAGGCTGTGACAAGAAACATTTTATTTATCAATCACCTTGTGCTAAAAGCACAACTCTGGTGGGACTCAAACCTGCAACCTTTGAATATCTCAAACACTTAGCAAGATGTCCAATGCGCTATCCATTTCTGTTTTGTATAGGGGGACATGGTGACCCAACAGGAGCTGTGACAATACACATTTATCAATCACCTTGTGCCAAAAGCACAACTTTGGTGGGACTCAAACCCACAACCTTTGAATGCCTCAGTGACTCAGCTAGAAATGCAGTGAGCCACAGAGTCTGTTGACTATTTTTTTTGTATAGGCTGACATAGTGAACCTACAGGTGTCCTGTTTTATATAGGATGCCACTGTGACTATAGGGGTTGTGAAATTGTGACTACAGGTGACTGTGAGAAGAAACATTTTACTTATCAATTACCTTTTTCAAAAAGCACGTTTCTGGTGCAATTTGAACCCACTACCATTGAATGTCTCAGAGCTCACCTAAAAATCCAATGACCTATCCATTGGGCTACAAAGCCAGGTGTGCTGTTTGGTAAAGGGTGACATAATGACCCTACAGAGGCTGTGACAATGAGCCACGTGTTCTGTTTTGTATAGGATGACATAGTGACCCTACAGGTGTCTTGTTTCTCTTGCAAGTTGTATCCAGTCCACGGATTCATCCTTTACTTGTGGGATATTCTCATTTCCTACAGGAAGTGGCAAAGAGAGCACACAGCAGAGCTGTCCATATAGCTCCCCCTCTAGCTCCACCCCCCAGTCATTCTCTTTGCCGGCTCTAAGCACTAGGGTCTCTCTCGGAGGGTAAAGTGAATGTGGTGTTAGAATTGTAGTTTTATTCAATCAAAAGTTTGTTATTTTAAATGATAACGGTTTGTACTATTTACTCTCTAGCAGAAAAGTGATGAAGATTTCTGCTGAGAGGAAAATGATTTTAGCATGTTGTAACTAAAATCCACTGCTGTTCCCACACAGGACTGAGGAGTACCAGAAAACTTCAGTTGGGGGGAACAGTTTGCAGGGTGATCTGCAATAAGGTATGTTCAGTCATTTATTTCTAGACAAGACTGAGATAATGCTAGAAGAGACTGACAATATCCCCATGAGGGGAGGGTAAGCTATGTTCACAGACTTAGTAAGGAATTGAATGCTTACATAATAGGGCTAATATACTGGTTGACACTCATTAAGGGCAATCGATTGTTTAGCTAGGAAAAATCGTTTTGCAAGACACTTTGAAAGCCCTTTTGGGTTCTTTCTGGGGTTATTACCCACATGGTTGTTTTTTATTCACTTAGGAGTGATTTAGTAGGCCTCACAGCTCCGGAGTAGAGTGGGAGGGGCCTAATTTCACGCCTCAGATGCGCACTTAGAATTCCAGAGAAGTTCATGCTGCTTCACATGGAGGGGTCCTGCTGCTGTTTGAGGGCCTTAAAGTAGCTATATTCCCCCAAATCTGATCCCTAAGGGCAGGTAGGGCCACAGCAAGGCTGTGGCAAGGTGCTGTAGTAATTTTAACCGGGTGTTGGCTTTAAGCTTCTCCGGTTTGGGCATTAAGGGGTTAATCGTTCTGCAACTTGTGGTGCAATCGTATTAAGGCTTTAGGTACATACTGTGAAAATTTCAAAAGGATTGCTGCATTTTTCACCGTTTTGTAAAATTGTGTGCTCTTTTTATCTCTTAAAGGCACAGTAACGTTTTTTCAAATTGTGTTTTTTATTTGATTAAAGTGATTTCCAAGCCTGTTTGTGTATACTACTAGTCTGTTAAACATGTCTGACACTAAGGACAATCCTTGTTCAATGTGTTTAGAAGCCATGGTGGAACCCCCTCTCAGAATGTGTCCCACTTGTACTGATATGTCTATACACTTTAAAGATCATATTGTTGCACTTAAGAATGTGGCCCAAGATGATTCTCAGACTGAAGGTAACGAGGGTAGCCCGTCTGCCTCTCCCCAAGTGTCACAACCAGTTACGCCCGCGCAAGCGACGCCTAGTACCTCTAGTGCGTCTAACCCTTTTACATTACAAGACTTAGCGGCAGTCATGGATAATTCTCTTACAGCCTTCTTATCTAAACTGCCCGTGTTACATGCAAAGCGTGATAGCTCCGTTTTAAGAACAGATTATGAGCATTCTGACGCTTTGGTAGCCGTATCTGATATACCCTCACAACGCTCTGAAGTGGGAGCGAGGGATTTGATGTCTGAGGGAGAAGTCTCCGATTCAGGAAGGGTTCCTCCTCAGACAGATTCAGATACATTGGCTTTTAAATTTAAACTAGAACACCTGGATGACTGCGACCCTTTGGTGATCCCAGAGAAATTGTGTAAAATGGACAAGTACCTAGAGGTCCCTGTTTAAACGGATGCGTTTCCGGTCCCTAAGAGGATTGCGGATATCGTTACTAGGGAGTGGGATAGACCAGGTTTTCCCTTTGTTCCCCCTCCTGTTTTTAAGAAAATGTTCCCCATATCTGACCCCGTGCGGGACTCGTGGCAGGCGGTCCCTAAGGTGGAGGGGGCTGTTTCTTCACTTACTAAACACACAACCATACCAATTGAAGACAGTTGTGCTTTCAAAGACCCTATGGATAAGAAGTTAGAGGATTTACTTAAGAAAATTTTTGTTCAACAATTTTTTCTTCTCCAGCCTATTGCCTGCATTATTCCTGTAACTACTGCAGCCGCCTTCTGGTTTGAGGCGCTGGAGGACTCGCTCCAGACGGAGACCTCATATGAGGAAACTATGGATAGAATTAAGGCTCTAAAGCTAGCTGTTACGGTTACCCTTAGTCTCGCTGAGAGATGGACCGCTTAGTAGCCTGGATCCCTATTGCTAAAGAGGGGAGAAGCTGCTTTCCATAGTATTCTATATGAGTCTCGCAAATATAGAATAATCTCCCTTAGCTGCAGTAGAGCTAGGATACCCTTCTGCCCACAAAAACGAGTCAACGCTGCGATTGAGGGTCAAACAAGAACTCAGGACTGGGATGCCCAGCCTGCTTTTTATTAAGGTTACATGCACACAGGGCACTCCCAGGGGGAGAGGGGGGGAAGCACAAAATCCCCCATCACACATTTAGATAGAGAGCACTGTCCTTTGACAGGCCACAATAGGATTACAGTACTTAAGATAACAAGTTTACAAGTTCATCTTATCAATTAGCAGTCTGGCTCCAGAGGTGATTAGACAATAGTTTCTAAAAGCTGAAAAAAAAGAGTTAACTCTTTATGAAATGAAACTTGTTACAGTTTTCTTGGAGCCCTTCTTAGGCGCTGGCTTGCTGGTTCAGGCATTGCTGCTGGGAAATAAGCTCTTCACAACAGAATAACTAATGCTTCTGTAACATTGCTCCCTTTCTGTGGAACACTCTGGCAGACACGGTCTGACCCCTTTTCGGGGCAGACTAAGGCTGTCCAGACCGCTGGTTATGCGGGGCTGAGGTCGGTTTGTCTGGACAACCCGTCGGCATTGCCATTCTGTTTCCCAGGTCTGTAAGTAATGGTGAAATTGAAGGTTTGCAACGATAAGCTCCAACGTAATAGCCTGCCGTTATCTCCAGAGACCCGGTTCAGCCACACCAACGGGTTATGGTCGGTGACCAGAGTGAACTCCTGACCATATAAATAGGGAGTCAATTTCTTTAATGCCCACACCAAAGCCAAACACTCCTTTTCGACCGCTGCATAGCTGACTTCGCGGGGCAGGAGCTTCCGGCTGATGTAGGCAACTGGATGCTCCCCTCCATCTTCGCCTACTTGGCTGAGGACAGCTCCCAGCCCGAACATGGAAGCATCTGTATGGACGATAAAACGTTTGTTAAGGGCTGGGGCCGCCAAGACAGGAGCGTTAATTAGAGCATTTTTGAGAGCCTGGAAAGCCGTTTCACAGTGGGGAGACCACAGGACCTGTCGAGGTAAGTTCTTCTTGGTCAAGTCAGTCAGGGGTTTGGCAAGTGTGCTGTAGTCTGGTACGAACCGTCTATAGTACCCTGCCGTGCCCAGGAAGGCTAGGACCTGAGTCTTAGTGATGGGGGTGGGCCAATTGGCGACAGCTTCTATTTTGGCCGGCTCTGGTCGCTGCTTTCCACACCCCACCCGGTGACCCAGGTACTGTACCTCGGCCATCCCAAAGTGGCATTTTTCTGGCTTCAGAGTCAGGCCAGCAGCCCGGATCTGATCCAGAACCATTCCCACATGAGCTAAGTGGTCCTCCCAGGACTCACTGTGGATCGCTATGTCGTCCAGGTAGGCGCAAGCAAAACTCTGGAAGCCATCCAGGAGCCTATCCACCAAGCGCTGGAATGTAGCTGGGGCATTCTTCATCCCAAACGGCATTACCCTAAACTGATATAAGCCGAATGGGGTGACGAATGCCGACTTGGGGATAGCCTCCGGGGCCAGGGGAATCTGCCAGTAACCTTTGCAGAGGTCAATAGTGGTCAGGTAATTTCCCCTGGCTATACGATCGAGTAGCTCGTCTACCCTGGGCATAGGGTAAGCGTCCGTCACGGTATTTTCATTGAGCCTCCGATAGTCTACGCAGAACCGGGTGGTCCCATCTTTCTTGGGCACCAAGACAACTGGGGAGGCCCAGGGACTATCGGAGGGCTCAATTACCCTGAGCTGGAGCATCTCATCGATCTCCTTCTTCATTCCTGTCCTAACTGCTTCGGGGATTCGGTACGGAGCCTGGCGCAAGGGAGCTTGTCCCGGAGTATCTACCTGGTGGGTGGTTAAAGTAGTGTACCCTGGCTTCGGGGAGAAGGTGAGGTGTTTGGACTGGAGGAGTTGGTTGAGCTGCTCCCTTTCAGTGGGGCTAAGTCGGTCCCCTATCTGAACCTGCGCCACTATACCTGTGGGGAGGCTCTTTTCTAATAGGTCTGGAATGGGTAAACTGTCGGGGTCTTCCTGAGGGGAACAACATACGGCCGTCACGTTCTCTGGTCGCTCAAAATATTCCTTGAGCATGTTTACATGGAATGTCTTTCTAAGATTGTTGTCGTGGCAGCTAGCTATCACATAAGTGGTGTCTCCCCTTTTCTCTACGATCTGGTAGGGACCCTGCCAGGACGCCTGCAATTTGTCTGTCTTCACCGGCTTAAGTACTAACACCTTTTGTCCTATGGTGAAGATTCTCTTTCGGGCCCCCCGATCGTACCATACTTTCTGTCTTCTCTGGGCCAACTGGAGATTAGCCCGCACGGATTTGGCTAATTGCTCCATTCGGTCCCTGAGTTCCAGCACGTATGGCACAATTGGGACACCGTCAGCCTCCATCTCTCCCTCCCAGTGCTCCCGGATCAGGTTTAGGGGTCCCCGTACCTTTCTTCCGTAGAGCAACTCGAAGGGAGAGAACCCTGTCGTTTCCTGGGGCACCTCCCGATAAGCAAATAGGAGGTGCGGCAGGAAGCGTTCCCAGTCTCGGTATTCCTGAGTGAACGTCTTGAGCATTTGCTTGAGGGTCCCATTGAACCTCTCACACAGCCCGTTCGTCTGGGGGTGGTATGGGGAGCTTAGGAGGGACTTAATTTTGCAAACCTGCCAGAGTTGTTGGGTCAATTCAGCCGTAAATTGGGTGCCTCGGTCGGATAGGATTTCTTTTGGAAATCCTACCCGGGAGAACACCTGTACTAGTGCATTCGCTACCGTATCCGCTTGTATGTTGGATAGGGCGACAGCCTCTGGGTACCTGGTAGCGTAGTCCACTACGGTAAGAATGTATCGCTTACCGGAGGGACTAGGGGTAGCCAGTGGTCCCACTAGGTCAATAGCAACCCGGCTGAAGGGTTCCTCTACAATGGGCATATTTACTAGCTGGGCTTTAGGGTGATCGCCTCGCCTTCCTACTCGTTGACACACATCGCAGGTGTTACAGTAAGTTCTAACGTCAGCGTGCACCCCTGGCCAAAAGAACGTGTGAGTAATGCGGTGTAGGGTACGGGTAACGGCTAGGTGGCCTGCTAAGGGGATGTCGTGGCCTATTTTGAGGATTTCTTGACGGTATTTGTGGGGCACTACCAGCTGTCGCCTACGCTGTCCCCTTTTCTCTGTCCAGCGGTATAGTTTCCCTTTTTCCCATAAGAATGTTTCGTTATCTGCCCCACCCCCTCCGGTCTCTGCTCGTTCCCGGTACTTTTGTAAGGTCGGGTCAGTCTTAGACTCTGCCTCGAAGGCATCTGGGGTGTCCCAGGGTATGGGGCCTAACCTGTCAGGCAAGGTCGGGGTAGGTCTTACCTGTGTCTCCCGCACTGGTGAGAGCTCTCGCTCCGTCCGGGCTTGGGCCCGTGTAGTCACTGGGTCCGCCTCGTTGTTGCATACTGGAGCATAGGCAGAAGTCATGGGGCCCAAATCGTTGCCCAGTAGTACTTCGGCAGGTAAATTATCCATTAGGCCCACGTTCACAGCCCCCTTTCCCGCTCCCCAATCAAGATGCACTTTAGCTGTTGGAATTTTGTACACATCCCCCCCCGCCACTCTAACGGCCACAGTCTGTCCGGATCGCTTGTGCTCTGGCACCAAATGACTCTGTACCAGCGTGATAGTAGCCCCTGTGTCTCGCAATCCCTCGGTAGATCGCCCCTCGAGCCATACCCTCTGCCGATGGTGCTGGCGGTTATCTGAGGCAGCATATACAGGGTCTGCCTCGTGAAGCGGCCCCACATATCCCTCCATAGGGGCCTCTTGGTTAACACAGAGGGCCCGGGCCGGACGATAGGACCCAGAGGGGTAATTGTAATTCCTGGGTGTCTGGTGCGTATTAAGGGGGCAGCTAGCCATGAAATGCCCTGGTTGCTTGCATCGGTGGCAAGTCGGTCTGGGACGCTCAGAGCTGTTATTGGGTGGTCCTGAGTGTCGGACGGGCCCTGTGGGCACCGGGGCTCGGAATTCAGCACGAGGGGGTGCACGGTAAACCTCTCTGGGTTCGACCCGTGCTGGAGCTCGGTAGTTCATGGGTTCGTGAAGACGGGAGTCATAATGTTCATCGGCCAATTTGGCTGCTTCTTCTAAGGTAGAAGGCCGCCAGTCTCGCAGCCATTCCTTCCCTTGCTGTTCCATGCCATTATAAAAATGTTCTAAGAGAAACAATTGTAAAATTTCCTCCCCAGTCACCGCTTTACTTCCGCTCAGCCAGTGATTTGCCGCTCTCCGCATTCGGTGCGCCCATTCCATATGGGTATCGTTAGGCTTCTTTTCCGTGCCCCGAAACTGTCGGCGATACGTGTCCGGAGTTACAGCGTACCGTCGCAACAGTGTCTCCTTAACTAGCTCATACTGTGTCACTTCCTCAGCACCCAGAGTACGAAAGGCTTCCAGGGCTCGCCCGGATAGTTTCCCAGACAATATCGTGGGCCACTCTCTGTTGGGAATCTGGTGCAGGGCACATTGCCTTTCGAAGTCCGCCAAATATTCATCAATCCCTGTCTTGCTCTCTAGGAAGGGTCGAAATGCCGCATAGGGTATCTTGGGCCTCCCAGCATTTTCGACAGGGATGATTACCTGCGGGGCTTCAGCATTGCGGTGTGCGTTCGCTAGGTTGAGTTCGTGGGCTCGAGTCTCTCGTATATCCTCGTCCGCCTCCGCCATCAACTGCTGTACCAATTCCATGGAGGGGTTCGGCCCGTATAATGAGAGCCTTTCCCGAACAATCCTGGTTTTTTCGTCACTAATCGTGGTCGGTGTTTCCGCCATTGTGAAGCTCTGATCCAGTTCGGTCAATTCTGCGATCAGCTCTCTCCTCGGCCGGTTGCTGGCGTACCCCCCTCTGCTTTCAAGTAAATCCTTTAGGGTTGTACGCTTCAATTTTTCGTAAGCGCTCTCCATCCGTTCTGTACCTCTCCTAGGAAATCCAGGAAAATCCCGCCGCTGCCGCCAAATGTTACGGTTACCCTTAGTCTCGCTGAGAGATGGACCGCTTAGTAGCCTGGATCCCTATTGCTAAAGAGGGGAGAAGCTGCTTTCCATAGTATTCTATATGAGTCTCGCAAATATAGAATAATCTCCCTTAGCTGCAGTAGAGCTAGGATACCCTTCTGCCCACAAAAACGAGTCAACGCTGCGATTGAGGGTCAAACAAGAACTCAGGACTGGGATGCCCAGCCTGCTTTTTATTAAGGTTACATGCACACAGGGCACTCCCAGGGGGAGAGGGGGGGAAGCACAAAATCCCCCATCACACATTTAGATAGAGAGCACTGTCCTTTGACAGGCCACAATAGGATTACAGTACTTAAGATAACAAGTTTACAAGTTCATCTTATCAATTAGCAGTCTGGCTCCAGAGGTGATTAGACAATAGTTTCTAAAAGCTGAAAAAAAAGAGTTAACTCTTTATGAAATGAAACTTGTTACAGTTTTCTTGGAGCCCTTCTTAGGCGCTGGCTTGCTGGTTCAGGCATTGCTGCTGGGAAATAAGCTCTTCACAACAGAATAACTAATGCTTCTGTAACACTAGCTAATTCTTTTATCACTGACACCTCTTTCCAAATAGCTAAGTTAGCGGCAAAAAAAATCAGGTTTCGCCATTTTGGCGCGCAGGGCACTATGGCTAAAGTCCTGGTCGGCCGATGTGTCGTCTAAATCCAAGCTTTTGAACATCCCTTTCAAAGGAAAGACCCTCTTCGGGCCTGAATTGAAAGAGATTATTTCAGAAATCACCGGGGGGAAAAGTCCATGCTCTCTTTCAGGACAAGTCCTTTAAGACAAAGAACAAAGCTAATTTTCGTTCCTTTCGTAATTTTCAGGAACGGCCCCGCTTCATCCTCTCCGGCTGCAAAGCAAGAGGGTAACGCTTCACAGCCCAAGGCAACTTGGAAACCTTACCAGGGCTGGAATAAGAGGAAACAGGCCAAAAAGCCTGCAGCTGCCACCAAGACAGCATGAAGGGGTAGCCCCCGATCTGGGACCGGATCTAGTAGGGGCAGACTCTCTTCGCTCAGGCCTGGGCAAGAGATGTACACGATCCTTGGGCGTTAGATATTGTATCCCAGGGATATCTTCTAGAATTCAAGGGTTCTCCTCCAAGGGGGAGGTTCCACATTTCTCGTCTGGCTACAGATCAGACAAAGAAAGAGGCGTTTTTACGCTGTGTAGAAGATCTACATACAATGGGAGTGATCCAACCAGTTCCAATCGTGGAACAAGGGCTGGGTTTTTACTCAAACCTGTTTGTGGTTCCCAAAAGAGAGGGAACTTTCAGACCCATCCTGGATCTAAAAATTCTAAATAGATTCCTCAGAGTCCCATCATTCAAAATGGAGACTATTCGGACAATCTTACCAATGATCCAGGAAGGTCAATATATGACTACCGTGGATCTAAAGGATGCATACCTACACATTCCTATCCACAAAGATCATCACCAGTTTCTCAGATTCGCCTTTCTGGACAAGCATTACCAGTTTGTGGCTCTTCCTTTCGGCTTAGCCACTGCTCCCAGAATTTTCACAAAGGTGCTAGGGTCCCTTCTGGTGGTGCTAAGACCGCGGGGCATAGCAGCGGCGCCTTACCTAGACGACATTTTAATTCAGGCGCCGTCTTTCCAAAGAGCCAAGTCTCACACGGAGATTGTATTGGCCTTTCTCACGGGTGGAAGGTGAACATCAAAAAGAGTTCTCTTTCCCCTCTCACAAGGGTTCCCTTCCTAGGGACTCTAATAGACTCTGTAGAAATGAAAATATTTCTGACGGAGGTCAGAAAATTAAAACTCTTGACTACTTGCCGAGTTCTTCATTCCATTCCCCGGCCATCTGTGGCTCAGTGCATGGAGACAATCGGATTAATGGTAACGGCAATGGACATAGTCCCTTTTGCTCGGATACACCTCAGACCACTACAACTATGCATGCTCAAACAGTGGAATGGGGATTATGCAGATTTGTCTCCTCAAATTCAGTTGGACCAAGAGACCAGAGATTCTCTTCTCTAGTGGTTGTCTCAGGACCACCTGTCTCAGGGAATATGTTTCCGCAGGCCAGAGTGGGTCATTGTAATGACCGACGCCAGTCTGTTAGGCTGGGGTGCGGTCTGGGACTTCCTGAAAGCTCAGGGCTTATGGTCTCGGGAAGAAACGCTTCTCCCGATAAACATTCTGGAACTGAGGGCGATATTCAACGCTCTTCAGGCATGGCCTCAACTAGCTGCGGCCAAACTAGCTTATGTCAATCATCAGGGGTGAACAACGAAGTAACCAAAATAATCAGGTGGGCGGAGGACCACTCCTGCCATCTCTCAGCAATTCACATCCCAGGAGTAGACAACTGGGAAGCGGATTTTCTAAGTCGTCAGACTTTTCACCCGGGGGAGTGGAAACTCCACCCGGAGGTGTTTCCTCAGCTGACTCAGCTATGGGGCACTCCAGAATTGGATCTGATGGCGTCCAGTCAGAACGCCAAACTTCCTCTCTACGGGTCCAGGTCCCGGGACCCCAAGGCGGTATTGATAGATGCTCTAGCAGCGCCTTGGTCCTTCAATCTGGCTTATGTTTTTCCACCGTTTCCTCTCCTCCCGCGTCTGGTCGCCAGAATCAGGCAGGAGAAGGCATTGGTGATTCTGATAGCACCTGCGTGGCCACGCAGGACTTGGTATGCAGACCTAGTGGATATGTCATCTGTCCCACCATGGACACTGCCAATGAGGCAGGATCTCCTAATACAGGGTCCGTTCAAGCATCCAAATTTAGTTTCTCTACGTCTGACTGCTTGGAGATTGAACGCTTAATTCTATCAAAGCGTGGGTTCTCTGAGTCAGTTATAGATACTCTGATTCAGGCTAGAAAGCCTGTCACCAGGAAAATCTACCATAAGATATGGCGGAAATATCTTTGTTGGTGTGAATCCAAGGGTTACTCATGGAGTAAGATTAGGATTCCCAGGATATTGTTCTTTCTCCAAGAAGGATTGGAGAAAGGATTGTCAGCTAGTTCCTTAAAAGGACAAATATCTGCTTTGTCTATCCTGTTACACAAGCGTCTGGCAGAAGTACCAGACGTTCAAGCGTTTGCTCAGGCTTTAGTCAGAATCAAGCCTGTCTATAAACCTGTGGCTCCGCCATGGAGTTTGAATCTAGTTCTTTCAGTTCTTCAAGGGGTTCCGTTTGAACCTTTACATTCCATAGACATTAAGTTGTTATCTTGGAAAGTTTTGTTTTTGGTAGCTATCTCTTCTGCTCGAAGAGTTTCAGAATTATCTGCCGTACAGAGTGATTCACCTTACCTGGTGTTCCACACAGATAAGGTAGTTTTGCGTACCAAGCCTGGTTTTCTTCCTAAAGTTGTTTCTAACAAGAATATTAACCAGGAAATAGTTGTTCCTTCTCTGTGTCCTAATCCATCTTCGAAGTCTTTTACACAATCTTGATGTAGTTCGTGCTTTAAAGTTCTATTTACAAGCAACTAAGGATTTCAGACAAACATCTTCCTTGTTTGTTACCTATTCTGGTAAGAGGAGAGGTCAGAAAGCGACTGCTACCTCTCTTTCCTTTTGGCTGAAAAGCATCATCCGTTTGGCCTATGAGACTGCTGGCCAGCAGCCTCCTGAAAGAATTACTGCTCATTCTACCAGAGCAGTGGCTTCCACGTGGGCTTTCAAAAATGAGGCTTCTGTTGAACAGATTTGTAAGGCAGCGACTTGGTCTTCACTGCATACTTTTGCCAAATTTTACAAATTCGATACTTTTGCTTCTTCGGAGGCTATTTTTGGGAGAAAGGTTTTGCAAGCAGTAGTGCCTTCCGTTTAAGGTACCTGTCTTGTTCCCTCCCTTCATCCGTGTCCTAAAGCTTTGGTATTGGTATCCCACAAGTAAAGGATGAATCCGTGGACTGGATACACCTTGCAAGAGAAAACAGAATTTATGCTTACCTGATAAATTACTTTCTCTTGCGGTGTATCCAGTCCACGGCCCGTCCTGGCATTTAAGTCAGGTAAAAAATGTTTTATTTAAACTACAGTCACCACTGCACCCTATGGTTTCTCCTTTTTCTTCCTAACCTTTGGTCGAATGACTGGGGGGTGGAGCTAGAGGGGGAGCTATATGGACAGCTCTGCCGTGTGCTCTCTTTGCCACTTCCTGTAGGGAATGAGAATATCCCACAAGTAAAGGATGAATCCGTGGACTGGATACACCGCAAGAGAAAGTAATTTATCAGGTAAGCATAAATTCTGTTTTTGTGTAGGGTGCCACTGTGACTATTGGGGTTGTGACACTGATACACTGATACAGTAGACTGTGACAAGAAACATTATATTTATCAATCACCTTGTGCAAAAGCACGATTCTGGTGCAACTCAAACCCACTACCAATGAATGTCTCAGAACTCAACTAGAAGTCCAATGCGCCATCCATTGTGCTACAGAGGCAAGTGTGCTGTTTAGTAGAGGGTGACATAGTGACCCTACAGAGGCTGTGACAAGAAAGTTTTATTTATCAATCACCTTGTGCAAAAAGCACGATTCCGGTGGGACTTGAAGCCCTAACTGACAAGAGACTCAAAGTTCATTCAATAGTGGAAGGATATATCCGTTCCTGTAGGGATCTCCTGAGACCGTACTCTTCAATGTATTCCTCAAAGGAAAGAAGACAAAATATAGTGTAATTCTGTCAGGCAACTATAAACATTTGTGGATAAGGACAAATGATTAATCACATTTGGTGGAGCTAATGCAAGCTCATGTAATGCGCACACCTAATTTATACTGCTAGACAAACAGTATCTCACACTGGCAATAGTATAAAGATAATTTATTTAAAATATATAAAACCATCACAAATGCTTAATGAACACCAATCTTTAAGGGCTCTAAAGACCAACAAACAAAGTATAACAATCCAGAGTTAACAAATCAAGATGGAAGGCAGAAGCCAAACCTCTCAACAACCGTAGCCTTGTACCGGTAAGGTATCACTCCGCCCCTGTCGTCACTAGCACCTTTTGATGTATGTGTAAGATAACTCAAAAACTGTTGATATTTGTTTGAATAGGCTGTCAAAGTGACCCTCTAGGTGTGCTATTTTGTATAGGGTGCCACTGTGACTACATGAGGCTGTGACAAGAAACATTTTATTTATCAGTCACCTTGTGTAAAAACCACAACTCTGGTTCAACTCGAACCCACTACCTTTGAAGTGTCTCAGAAACTCAGATAGAAGTCTAATGCTCTATTTAGTATAGGATGATATAGTGACCCTACAGGGGTTGTGTCAAGAAGTATTTTACTACAGGGGCTGTGCTACTGTGACAAGAAACATTTTATTTATGAATCGCCTTATGCGAAAAGCACGACTCTGGAGGGACTTGAACCAACAACCTTTTAATGTCTCAGAGATTTAGCTAAAAATCCAATGCGCTATCCATTGTGCCACAGATCCTGTAGTCTTTGGTGTATAAGCTGACATAGTGACTCTACAGGCGTGCTTTTTTATATAGAGTGCCATTGTGACTAAATGGGGTTGTGAAACTGTGACTACAGGAGACTATGCAAATAGTAGAACAGATTAACTACACAGACTGCAGGCAAGTAGTAGGACACAGCTGCGCTATCACACAGATAGCTGAATGTGTGCAGTAACTAGAATGGGTTAAAATAATTTAGTTAGATTTAATATATTGATTAAATTTCATAAAAATAACAAATAACATAAATTAAAACTGCATATATGAAGAAACATCGATAAGATTCTAACAATGCATAACAGTTAATGACATTTCATAGTTGTAAAACAAAATAAAAATCACAGCAAACAAAAAATGCAGCAAATAACAGCAAGCGTATGACTAAAACGCCCCATGAAAAATGTCTCTCAATACGCTAGAAAGTCTTTTAAGCATATAGAGTCTTTCAAGCAAATTAGCAAAGCGTGGGTGCTGTTAAAGCGGATTTTCTTCAAGCAAGCTTCAATCAGGTCGGTAGCGAAAGCAGCACAAAGCTAAATGGTTTGGGCGAGAAGAAGGATAGAGAAATCCTTTTAAACAGCAAGAAAGTACAGCTGGCAAGGTGTACACTTTCTTTCATGTAATTAACAAGAGTCCATGAGCTAGTGACGTATGGGATATACATTCCTACCAGGAGGGGCAAAGTTTCCCAAACCTTAAAATGCCTATAAATACACCCCTCACCACACCCACAAATCAGTTTTTACAAACTTTGCCTCCAAGGGAGGTGGTGAAGTAAGTTTGTGCTAGATTCTACGTTGATATGCGCTCCGCAGCAAGTTGGAGCCCGGTTTTCCTCTCAGCGTGCAGTGAATGTCAGAGGGATGTGAGGAGAGTATTGCCTATTGAATGCAGTGATCTCCTTCTACGGGGTCTATTTCATAAGGTTCTCTGTTATCGGTCGTAGAGATTCATCTCTTACCTCCCTTTTCAGATCGACGATATACTCTTATATTTACCATTTCCTCTACTGATTCTCGTTTCAGTACTGGTTTGGCTTTCTACAAACATGTAGATGAGTGTCCTGGGGTAAGTAAGTCTTATTTTCTGTGACACTCTAAGCTATGGTTGGGCACTTTATTTATAAAGTTCTAAATATATGTATTCAAACATTTATTTGCCTTGACTCAGAATGTTCAACTTTCCTTATTTCCAGACAGTCAGTTTCATATTTGGGATTATGCTTTAAATTATCATATTTTGTCTTACCTCAAAAATTTGACTTTTTTCCCTGTGGGCTGTTAGGCTCGCGGGGGCTGAAAATGCTTCATTTTATTGCGTCATTTTTGGCGCGGATTTTTTTGGCGCAAAAATTCATTTCCGTTTCCGGCGTCATACGTGTCGCCGGAAGTTGCGTTATTTTTTTGACGTTATTTTGCGCCAAAAATGTCGGCGTTCCGGATGTGGCGTCATTTTTGGCGCCAAAAGCATTTAGGCGCCAAATAATGTGGGCGTCTTATTTGGCGCCAAAAAATATGGGCGTCGCTTTTGTCTCCACATTATTTCAGTCTCATTTTCATTTGCTTCTGGTTGCTAGAAGCTTGATGTTTGGCATTTTTTTCCCATTCCTGAAACTGTCTTATAAGGAATTTGATTTATTTTGCTTTATATGTTGTTTTTTCTCTTACATATTGCAAGATGTCTCACGTTGCATCTGAGCCAGAAGATACTACAGGAAAACCACTGCCTGCTGGATCTACCAAAGCTAAGTGTATCTGCTGTAAACTTTTGGTAGCTATTTCTCCAGCTGTTGTTTGTATTAATTGTCATGACAAACTTGTTAAAGCAGATAATATTTCCTTTAGTGATGTACCATTGCCTGTTGCAGTTCCCTCAACATCTAAGGTGCAGAATGTTCCTGATAACATAAGAGATTTTGTTTCTGAATCCATAAAGAAGGCTTTGTCTGTTATTTCTCCTTCTAGTAAACGTAAAAAGTCTTTTAAATCTTCTCTCTCTACAGATGAATTTTTAAATGAACACCATCATTCTGATTCTTTGGACTCTTCTAGTTCAGAGGATTCTGTCTCAGAGATTGATGCTGATAAATCTTCATATTTATTTAAGATGGAATTTATTCGCTCTTTACTTAAAGAAGTACTAATTGCTTTAGAAATAGAGGATTCTAGTCCTCTTGATACTAATTCTATACGTTTGGATAAGGTTTTTAAAGCTCCTGCGGTTATTCCAGAAGTCTTTCCTGTTCCTAATGCTATTTCTGCAGTAATTGCTAAGGAATGGGATAAATTGGGTAATTCATTTACTCCTTCTAAACGTTTTAAGCAATTATATCCTGTTCCGCCTGACAGGTTAGAATTTTGGGACAAAATCCCTAAAGTTGATGGGGCTATTTCTACCCTTGCTAAACGTACTACCATTCCTACGTCAGATGGTACCTCGTTTAAGGATCCTTTAGATAGAAAAATTGAATCTTTTCTAAGAAAAGCTTATCTATGTTCAGGTAATCTTCTTAGACCTGCTATATCATTGGCTGATGTTGCTGCAGCTTCAACTTTTTGGTTGGAAACTCTAGCGCAACAAGTAACAAATCGTGATTCTCATGATATTATTATTCTTCTCCAGCATGCTAATAATTTCATCTGTGATGCCATTTTTGATATTATTAGAGTTGATGTTAGATTTATGTCTCTGGCTATCTTAGCCAGAAGAGCTTTATGGCTTAAGACTTGGAATGCTGATATGGCTTCTAAATCAACTCTACTTTCCATTTCTTTCCAGGGAAACAAATTATTTGGTTCTCAGTTGGATTCTATTATTTCAACTGTTACTGGTGGGAAAGGAACTTTTTTACCACAGGATAAAAAATCTAAAGGTAAAAACAGGGCTAACAATCGTTTTCGTTCCTTTCGTTTCAACAAAGAACAAAAGCCTGATCCTTCGTCCTCAGGAGCAGTTTCAGTTTGGAAACCATCTCCAGTCTGGAATAAATCCAAGCCTGCTAGAAAGGCAAAGCCTGCTTCTAAGTTCACATGAAGGTACGGCCCTCATTCCAGTTCAGCTGGTAGGGGGCAGGTTACGTTTTTTCAAAGAAATTTGGATCAAATCTGTTCACAATCTTTGGATTCAGAACATTGTTTCAGAAGGGTACAGAATTGGTTTCAAGTTGAGACCTCCTGCAAAGAGATTTTTTCTTTCCCATGTCCCAGTAAATCCAGTGAAAGCTCAAGCATTTCTGAATTGTGTTTCAGATCTAGAGTTGGCTGGAGTAATTATGCCAGTTCCAGTTCCGGAACAGGGGATGGGGTTTTATTCAAATCTCTTCATTGTACCAAAGAAGGAGAATTCCTTCAGACCAGTTCTGGATCTAAAATTATTGAATCATTATGTAAGGATACCAACGTTCAAGATGGTAACTGTAAGGACTATATTGCCTTTTGTTCAGCAAGGGAATTATATGTCCACAATAGATTTACAGGATGCATATCTGCATATTCCGATTCATCCAGATCATTATCAGTTCCTGAGATTCTCTTTTCTAGACAAGCATTACCAATTTGTGGCTCTACCGTTTGGCCTTGCTACAGCTCCAAGAATTTTCACAAAGATTCTCGGTGCCCTTCTGTCTGTAATCAGAGAACAGGGTATTGTGGTATTTCCTTATTTGGACGATATCTTGGTACTTGCTCCGTCTTTACATTTAGCAGAGTCTCATACGAATCGACTTGTGTTGTTTCTTCAAGATCATGGTTGGAGGATCAATTTACCAAAAAGTTCTTTGATTCCTCAAACAAGGGTAACCTTTCTGGGTTTCCAGATAGATTCAGTGTCCATGACTCTGTCTTTAACAGACAAGAGACGTCTAAAATTGATTACAGCTTGTCGAAACCTTCAGTCACAATCATTCCCTTCGGTAGCCTTATGCATGGAAATTCTAGGTCTTATGACTGCTGCATCGGACGCGATCCCCTTTGCTCGTTTTCACATGCGACCTCTTCAGCTCTGTATGCTGAACCAATGGTGCAGGGATTACACGAAGATATCTCAATTAATATCTTTAAAACCGATTGTTCGACACTCTCTAACGTGGTGGACAAATCACCATCGTTTAATTCAGGGGGCTTCTTTTGTTCTTCCGACCTGGACTGTAATTTCAACAGATGCAAGTCTCACAGGTTGGGGAGCTGTGTGGGGATCTCTGACGGCACAAGGAGTTTGGGAATCTCAGGAGGTGAGATTACCGATCAATATTTTGGAACTCCGTGCAATTTTCAGAGCTCTTCAGTTTTGGCCTCTTCTGAAGAGAGAATCGTTCATTTGTTTTCAGACAGACAATGTCACAACTGTGGCATACATCAATCATCAAGGAGGGACTCACAGTCCTCTGGCTATGAAAGAAGTATCTCGAATTTTGGTTTGGGCGGAATCCAGCTCCTGTCTAATCTCTGCGGTTCATATCCCAGGTGTAGACAATTGGGAAGCGGATTATCTCAGTCGCCAAACGTTGCATCCGGGCGAATGGTCTCTTCACCCAGAGGTATTTCTTCAGATTGTTCAATTGTGGGGGCTCCCAGAGATAGATCTGATGGCCTCTCATCTAAACAAGAAACTTCCCAGGTATCTGTCCAGATCCCGGGATCCTCAGGCGGAGGCAGTGGATGCATTATCACTTCCTTGGAAGTATCATCCTGCCTATATCTTTCCGCCTCTAGTTCTTCTTCCAAGAGTAATCTCCAAGATTCTGAGGGAATGCTCGTTTGTTCTGCTAATAGCTCCGGCATGGCCTCACAGGTTTTGGTATGCGGATCTTGTCCGGATGGCATCTTGCCAGCCATGGACTCTTCCGTTAAGACCAGACCTTCTGTCACAAGGTCCTTTTTTCCATCCGGATCTGAAATCCTTAAATTTAAAGGTATGGAGATTGAACGCTTGATTCTTGGTCATAGAGGTTTCTCTGACTCCGTGATTAATACTATGTTACAGGCTCGTAAATCTGTATCTCGAGAGATATATTATAGAGTCTGGAAGACTTATATTTCATGGTGTCTTTCTCATCATTTTTCTTGGCATTCTTTTAGAATACCGAGAATTTTACAATTTCTTCAGGATGGTTTGGATAAGGGTTTGTCCGCAAGTTCTTTGAAAGGACAAATCTCTGCTCTTTCTGTTCTTTTTCACAGAAAGATTGCTATTCTTCCTGATATTCATTGTTTTGTGCAAGCTTTGGTTCGTATAAAACCTGTCATTAAGTCAATTTCTCCTCCTTGGAGTTTGAATTTGGTTCTGGGAGCTCTTCAAGCTCCTCCGTTTGAACCTATGCATTCATTGGACATTAAATTACTTTCTTGGAAAGTTTTGTTCCTTTTGGCCATCTCTTCTGCTAGAAGAGTTTCTGAATTATCTGCTCTTTCGTGTGAGTCTCCTTTTCTGATTTTTCATCAGGATAAGGCGGTGTTGCGAACTTCTTTTGAATTTTTACCTAAAGTTGTGAATTCCAACAACATTAGTAGAGAAATTGTGGTTCCTTCATTATGTCCTAATCCTAAGAATTCTAAGGAGAAATCATTGCATTCTTTGGATGTTGTTAGAGCTTTGAAATATTATGTTGAAGCTACGAAATCTTTCCGTAAGACTTCTAGTCTATTTGTTATCTTTTCTGGTTCTAGGAAAGGCCAGAAAGCTTCTGCCATTTCTTTGGCATCTTGGTTGAAATCTTTAATTCATCTTGCCTATGTTGAGTCGGGTAAAACTCCGCCTCAAAGAATTACAGCTCATTCTACTAGGTTAGTATCTACTTCCTGGGCGTTTAGGAATGAAGCTTCGGTTGACCAGATCTGCAAAGCAGCAACTTGGTCTTCTTTGCATACTTTTACTAAATTCTACCATTTTGATGTATTTTCTTCTTCTGAAGCAGTTTTTGGTAGAAAAGTTCTTCAGGCAGCGGTTTCAGTTTGAATCTTCTGCTTATGTTTTTTGTTAAACTTTATTTTGGGTGTGGATTATTTTCAGCAGGAATTGGCTGTCTTTATTTTATCCCTCCCTCTCTAGTGACTCTTGTGTGGAAAGATCCACATCTTGGGTAGTCATTATCCCATACGTCACTAGCTCATGGACTCTTGTTAATTACATGAAAGAAAACATAATTTATGTAAGAACTTACCTGATAAATTCATTTCTTTCATATTAACAAGAGTCCATGAGGCCCACCCTTTTTTGTGGTGGTTATGATTTTTTTGTATAAAGCACAATTATTCCAATTCCTTATTTTATATGCTTCGCACTTTTTCTTATCACCCCACTTCTTGGCTATTCGTTAAACTGATTTGTGGGTGTGGTGAGGGGTGTATTTATAGGCATTTTAAGGTTTGGGAAACTTTGCCCCTCCTGGTAGGAATGTATATCCCATACGTCACTAGCTCATGGACTCTTGTTAATATGAAAGAAATGAATTTATCAGGTAAGTTCTTACATAAATTATGTTTTTACTTACACCGGGTGCCAATGATTAGTCTCCAAGGGTTCTTTCGAAAAACCGCTCGTCTCTCAGGCGCCTCCTAACCAATCAGGGAGGATTATCCGTCAGTGTAATCGATCTCCAAGAACTCTCACGCCGTCAGACTTGTGGGGCTACGGAAGCCCAAGAGGGACACAGTACAGAGCAACGCATTTCGGCTTTGCACAGCCTTTCTCAAGCTCGATACTGATGTGTTCACAGTTAGTATATTTATAAGCTTCTCTTAAAGTGATAGTTTCAAAAATTACGATACTATTGGCTATACATATAAGGGACACCAACAGTATAGTACAAGTGCAAATGTTTACAACAATTTCAATACAATTCATAAATAGTTAAAAAAACAATCCGAGTATTAAACACAAAATTAAAATGCAATAAATAAATAGTTAAAAAAAGAATATTTGGGTATAGTGCAAATTAGCATAAATACTTTGATCTATGCAATAAATTTTAACTGGATAGAAGCTGGTAAAAATAGCGATTTCAATCGTTGGTGCTATTTCTAATGTTGGGGGTTCTTTTATATCCTAATACTACATATCCTTGTATTACAGGGATAGATATTTTAGTTAGTGAAGGGCAAAACAGAATCTTTAGGAATTCCTGATGAATATTTTGTTTCCAGAGACTTACAGAAAGTGAATGATAAACTTATACCAACACTATATATATCTAGGGGCTCATATAGTTTTTGATAACTCTGTTGGCAATAGATTAATAAATTAATAAATTAATAGATGACCTAAAGATCTAATACCAAATAATAACACAGGACTGAGTGTTTCGTATATACATATAAGTTATAATTAGGGGATATTATTAAAATTTATAGAAAGAGGAGTTTATATCCGTTATTTTTTATGTTTGTAGTCTACAAACATCAACCATAACGGATATAAACTCCTCTTTCTATAAATTTTATACATTTTAATAATATCCCCTAATTATAACTTATATGTATATACGAAACACTCAGTCCTGTGTTATTATTTGGTATTAGATCTTTAGGTCATCTATTAATTTATTAATTTATTAATCTATTGCCAACAGAGTTATCAAAAACTATATGAGCCCCTAGATATATATAGTGTTGGTATAAGTTTATCATTCACTTTCTGTAAGTCTCTGGAAACAAAATATTCATCAGGAATTCCTAAAGATTCTGTTTTGCCCTTCACTAACTAAAATATCTATCCCTGTAATACAAGGATATGTAGTATTAGGATATAAAAGAACCCCCAACATTAGAAATAGCACCAACGATTGAAATCGCTATTTTTACCAGCTTCTATCCAGTTAAAATTTATTGCATAGATCGAAGTATTTATGCTATTTTGCACTATACCCAAATATTCTTTTTTTTAACTATTTATTTATTGCATTTTAATTTTGTGTTTAATACTTGGATTGTTTTTTAACTATTTATGAATTGTATTGAAATTGTTGTAAACATTTGCACTTGTACTATACTGTTGGTGTCCCTTATATGTATAGCCAATAGTATCATAATTTTTGGAACTATCACTTTAAGAGAAGCTTATAAATATACTAACTATGAACACATCGGTATCAAGCTTGAGAAAGGCTGTGCAAAGCCGAAACGTGTTGCTCTATACTGTGTCCCTCTTGGGCTTCCGTAGCCCCACAAGTCTGGCGGCGTGAGAGTTCCTGGAGCTCGATTACACTGACGGATAATCCTCCCTGATTGGATAGGAGGCGCCTGAGAGACGAGTGGTTTTTCGAAAGAACCCTTGGAGACTAATCATCGGCACCCGGTGTAAGTAAAAGTGTACATCTTGCCAACTAACTGTACTTGCTGTTTAAAAGGATGTCTCTATCCTTCTTCTCGCCCAAACCATTTAGCTTTGTGCTGCTTTCGCTACCGACCTGATTGAAGCTTGCTTGAAGAAAATTCGCTTTAACAGCACCCACACTTTGCTAATTTGCTTGAAAGACTCTATATGCTCAAAAGACTTTCTAGCGTATTGAGAGACATTTTTCATGGGGTGTTTTAGTCATACGCTTGCTTTTATTTGCTGCATTTTTTGTTTGCTGTGATTTTTATTTTGTTTTACAACTATGAAATGTCATTAACTGTTATGCATTGTTAGAATCTTATCGATGTTTCTTCATATTTGAAGTTTTAATTTATGTTATTTGTTATTTTTATGAAATTTAATCAATATATTAAATCTAACTAAATTATTTTAACCCATTCTAATTACTGCACACATTCAGCTATCTGTGTGATAGCGCAGCTGTGTCCTACTACTTGCCTGCAGTCAGTGTAGTTAATCTGTTCTACTATTTGCATACTAAGGAGTAAGGGATTCCTTATATATACACAGCTGCTTTGTGGGTCTAACCCCAGCGCTGAGGTTTATACATTTGCTACAGGAGACTATGACAAGAAACATTTTATTTATCAATCACCTTGTGCAAAAAGCACAACTCTGGTTCAACTCAAACTCACTACATTTAAAGTGTCTCAGAAACTCAGCTAGAAGTCCAGTGCTCTATTTTGTATAAGGTGACATAATGACCTTATAGAGGTTGTGGCATTGTGACTACAGG
Organism: Bombina bombina; assembly: GCF_027579735.1. NCBI lineage: Eukaryota > Metazoa > Chordata > Amphibia > Anura > Bombinatoridae > Bombina > Bombina bombina. The sequence continues at coordinate 44,800 of NW_026511606.1, forward strand.
AGGCTGGGACAATAAATATTTTATTTGACCAAAGCATGACTCTGGTGGGACTCAAACCAAAATCATTTGAATGTCTCAGAAACACAGCTACAAGTCCAATGCGCTATACATTGTGCCATTTGTGCTGTTTAGAATATAGTGACATAGTGACCCTACAGGACTACATAGTGTTGTGATACTGTGACTACAGGATGCTGTGACAAGAAACATTTTATTTATCAATCACCTGGTGCCAAAAGCACTATTCTGGTGGGACTCGAAGCCCTAAGTTTAAATGTATTAGAAACTCAGCGAGAAGTTAAATTACGCGAGAGAGCCAGGTGTGCTGTTTTTTATAGGGTGACATAGTGACCCTACAGGGGCTGCGCTACTGTGACACAAAACATTTTATTTATGAATCGCCTTATGCCAAAAGCACGACTCTGGTGGGACTCAAACACACAACCTTTGAATGTCTCAAAAACATAGCTAGAAGTCCAATGCACTATTTATTGCACGCAGAGCATGTTGACATTTATCTATATAGGCTGTCATAGTGACTCTCTAGGTGTGCTATTTTGAATAAGGTGCCATTGTGACTACATGGGGTTGTGACACTGTAACTACAGGAGACTGTGACAAGAAACATTTTATTTATCAATCACCTTTTGCAAAATGCACAACTCTGGTTAGACTCGAACCCACTACCTTTGAAGTGTCTCAGAAACTCAGCTAGAAGTCTAATGCTCTATGTTGTATAGGGAAACATAGGGACCCTACAGGGGTTGTGACATTGTGACTATGGGATGGGAGGCTGTGACAAGAATTATTTTATTTGCTATAAGCATGACTCTGGTGGGACTGAAACCAAAATCCTTTGAATGATTTAGAAACTAAGCTAGAATTCCATGCGCTATACATTGCGCCACGTGTGCTGTTTTGTAGAGGATGACATAGTGACCCTACAGGACTACATGGTGTGGTGAAACTGTGACTATAGACAGTCAATCACACTGTCCAGCACTTTCCTTCTTTACTCACGTGCACGCTGCAGGGGCCTGCAACCCCAGAAATCAATATAAAAATAGAAGACCAGCAGCACTGTGGATTCAATTCAAAGATTCAATTTTATTCCAGCATAGAGGGAACAAGTAATGACTCAGCAAGAAGTCAAATTATGCCACAGAGCCAGGTGTGCTGTTTTTTTATAGAGTGACATAGTGAACCTATAGGGGCTGTGCTACAGTGACAAGAACATTTTTGTTTATGAATCACCTTATGCCAAAAGCACGACTCTGGTGGGACTTGAACCCACAACCTTTGAATGTCTCAGAAACATAGCTAGAAGTCCAATGCGCTATCCATTGCGCCACAGAGCCTAATACTATTTTCCAGAATATGCTGACATAGTGATCCTCATAGCGTGTAGTTTTGTATAGGGTGTATAATGACTACATGAGGTTGTGACACTGTGACTACAGGAGACTGTGACAAGAAACATTTTATTTATCAATCACCTTGTGCAAAAACCACAACTCCGGTTCAACTCAAACCCACTACCTTTGAAGTGACTCAGAAACTCAGATAGAAGTCCAATGCTCTATATTGTATAGGGTGACATAGTGACCCTATAGTGGTTGTGACATTGTGACTATGGGAGGCTGTGACCAGAAACATTTTATTTATCAATCACCTGGTGCCAAAAGCACGATTCTGGTGGGACTCGAAGCTCTAACTTTAAATGTATTAGAAACTCAGCAAGAAGTGAAATTACGCCAGAGAGCCAGGTGTGCTGTTTTTTATAGGGTGACATAGCGACCCTACAGGGGCTGCGCTACTGTGACACAAAACATTTTATTTATGAATCGCCTTATGCCAAAAGCATGACTCTGGGGGGACTCGAACCCACAACCTTTGAATGTTCTAAAAATGTAGCTAGACATCCAATGCACTATTTATTGCACGCAGAGCATGTTGACATTTATCTATATAGGCTGTCATAGTGACCCTGTAGGTGTGCTATTTTGTATAGGGTGCCATTGTGACTACATGAGGTTGTGACATTGTGACTACAGGAGGCTGTGACACGAAACATTTTATTTATCAATCACCTTGTGCAAAAAGCACAACACTGGTTTGACTCAAACCCACTACCTTTAAAGTATCTCAGAAACTCAGCTAGACATCCAGTGCTCTATATTGTATAGGGTGACATAGTGACCCTACAGGGGTTGTGACATTGTGACTATGGGAGGCTGTGACAAAAAGTATTTTATTTGCCAAAAGCATGACTCTGGTGGGACTCAAACCAAAATCCATTGAATGTCTCAGAAACACAGCTAGTAGTCCAATGCGCTATACATTGTGCCACATGTGCTGTCCAGAATAGGCTGACATAGTGACCCTACAGGACTACATAGTGTTGTGACAAGAAATATTTTATTTATCAATCACCTTTTGCAAAATGCACAACTCTGGTTAGACTCGAACCCACTACCTTTGAAGTGTCTCAGAAACTCAGCTAGAAGTCCAATGCTCTATATTGTATAGGGTAGCACAGTGACCCTACAGGGGTTGTGACATTGTGACTATGGGAGGCTGTGACAAGAATTATTTTATTTGCTATAAGCATGACTCTGGTGGGAGTCAAACCCAAATCCTTTGAATGATTTAGAAACTAAGCTAGAATTCCATGCGCTATACATTGCGCCACGTGTGCTGTTTTGTAGAGAATGACATAGTGACCCTACAGGACTACATGGTGTGGTGACACTGTGACTATAGACAGTCAATCACACTGTCCAGCACTTTCCTTCTTTACTCACGTGCACGCTGCAGGGGCCTGCAACCCCAGAAATCAATATAAAAATAGAAGACCAGCAGCACTGTGGATTCAATTCAAAGATTCAATTTTATTCCAGCATAGAGGGAACAAGTAATGACTCAGCAAGAAGTCAAATTATGCCACAGAGCCAGGTGTACTGTTTTTTATAGAGTGACATAGTGAACCTATAGGGGCTGTGCTACAGTAACAAGAACATTTTTGTTTATGAATCACCTTATGCCAAAAGCACGACTCTGGTGGGACTCAAACCCACAACCTTTGAATGTCTCAAAAACATAGCTAGAAATCCAATGCGCTATCCATTGCGCCACAGAGCCTACTGCAATTCCCTGGAATATGCTGACATAGTGATCCTCATGGCTTGTTGTTTTGTATAGGGTGCTATAGTGACTACATGAGGTTGTGACACTGACTACAGGAGACTGACAAGAAACATTTTATTTATCAATCACCTTGTGCAAAAACCACAACTCCGGTTCAACTCGAACCCACTACCTTTGAAGTGTCTCAGAAACTCAGATAGAAGTCCAATGCTCTATATTGTATAGGGTGACATAGTGATCCTACAGGGGTTGTGACATTGTGACTATGGGAGGCTGTGACAAGAAGTATTTTATTTGCCAAAAGCATGACTCTGGTGGGACTCAAACCAAACTCCTTTGAATGTCTCAGAAACACAGCTAGTAGTCCAATGCGCTATACATTGTGCCACGTGTGCTGTCCAGAATAGTCTGACATAGTAACCCTACAGGACTACATAGTGTTGTGACAAGAAACATTTTATTTATCAATCACCTGGTGCCAAAAGCACGATTCTGGTGGGACTCGAAGCCCTAACTTTAAATGTATTAGAAACTCAGCAAGAAGTGAAATTACGCCAGAGAGCCAGGTGTGCTGTTTTTTATAGGGTGACATAGTGACCCTACAGGGGCTGCGCTACTGTGACACAAAACATTTTATTTATGAATCGCCTTATGCCAAAAGCATGACTCTGGGGGGACTCAAACCCACAACCTTTGAATGTCTCAAAAACTTAGCTAGACGTCCAATGCACTATTTATTGCACGCAGAAAATGTTGACTTTTATCTATATAGGCTGTCATAGTGACCCTCTAGGTGTGCTATTTTGTATAGGGTGCCATTGTGACTACATGAGGTTGTGACACTGTGACTACAGGAGGCTGTGACACGAAACATTTTATTTATCAATCACCTTTTGCAAAATGCACAACTCTGGTTAGACTCGAACCCACTACCTTTGAAGTGTCTCAGAAACTCAGCTAGAAGTCTAATGCTCTATATTGTATAGGGTAACACAGTGACCCTACAGGGGTTGTGACATTGTGACTATTGGAGGCTGTGACAAGAATTATTTTATTTGCTATAAGCATGACTCTGGTGGGAGTCAAACCCAAATCCTTTGAATGATTTAGAAACTAAGCTAGAATTCCATGCGCTATACATTGCGCCACGTGTGCTGTTTTGTAGAGGATGACATAGTGACCCTACAGGACTACATGGTGTGGTGACACTGTGACTATAGACAGTCAATCACACTGCCCAGCACTTTCCTTCTTTACTCACGTGCACGCTGCAGGGGCCTGCAACCCCAGAAATCAATATAAAAATAGAAGACCAGCAGCACTGTGGATTCAATTCAAAGATTCAATTTTATTCCAGCATAGAGGGAACAAGTAATGACTCAGCAAGAAGTCAAATTATGCCACAGAGCCAGGTGTGCTGTTTTTTTATAGAGTGACATAGTGAACCTATAGGGGCTGTGCTACAGTGACAAGAACAGTTTTGTTTATGAATCACCTTATGCCAAAAGCACGACTCTGGTGGGACTCGAACCCACAACCTTTTAATGTCTCAGAAACATAGCTAGAAATCCAATGCGCTATCCATTGCGCCACAGAGCCTACTGTAGTTTCCAAGAATATGCTGACATAGTGATCCTCATGGCGTGTTGTTTTGTATACGGTGTATAATGACTACATGAGGTTGTGACACTGTGACTACAGGAGACTGACAAGAAACATTTTATTTATCAATCACCTTGTGCAAAAACCACAACTCCGGTTCAACTCAAACCCACTACCTTTGAAGTGACTCAGAAACTCAGATAGAAGTCCAATGCTCTATATTGTATAGGGTGACATAGTGACCCTATAGTGGTTGTGACATTGTGACTATGGGAGGCTGTGACAAGAAACATTTTATTTATCAATCACCTTGTGCCAAAAGCATGATTCTGGTGGGACTCAAACCAAAATCCTTCAAATGTCTCAGAAACACAGCTAGAAGTCCAATGCGCTATACATTGTACCATGTGTGCTGTTTAGAATCAGCTGACATAGTGACCCTACAGGATTACATGGTGTTTGTGACACTGTGACTACAGGATGCTGTGACTAGAAACATTTTATTTATCAATCACCTGGTGCCAAAAGCATGATTCTGGTGTGACTCGAAGCTCTAACTTTAAATGTATTAGAAACTCAGCAAGAAGTGAAATTACGCCAGAGAGCCAGGTATGCTGTTTTTTATAGGGTGACATAGCGACCCTACAGGGGCTGCGCTACTGTGACACAAAACATTTTATTTATGAATCGCCTTATGCCAAAAGCATGACTCTGGTGGGACTCGAACCCACAACCGCGGCTAGAGTGGCGCGGAGTGACAGAAACCCCAATTTAGTAGTAAGGACCGCCTTATCCGCATGAAAAATAAGGTAAGGTGAAACGCACTGCAGAGCTGAGAGTTCAGAAACTCTGCGAGCAGAAGAAGTAGCAATAAGAAACAATACTTTCCAAGATAACAACCTAATATCTACAGAATGCATAGGCTCAAATGAAGCCTGTTGCAAAACTCTAATAACTAGGTTAAGGCTCCAAGGAGGAGCAACAGGTTTAAACAAAGGCCTGATTCTGACCAGGGCCTGACAAAAAGATTGAACATCTGGCACATCCACCAGATGCTCATGTAAAAGAAGAGATAATGCAGAATCTGACCTTTCAGAGAGCCGACTGACACCCTTTCTCCAGACCTTCCTACTCCAAGAGAAGCCCTTCGATTCACACCAATATAGGTATTTGCGCCATACCTTGTGGTCTATTTTACGAGTAACAGGCGTGTGAGTCTGAAGCATTGTATCAATGACTGACGATTACCACGATTAGCCAGAACTAAGCGTTCAATCTCCATGCAGTCAGCTTCAGAGAAACAAGATTTGGATGGAGGAAAGGACCCTGAGTTAGAAGGTCCTTCCTCAGAGGTAACCTCCAAGAAGGAAGAGATGACATCCTTACTAGGTCTGCCAAGCAGATCCTGCAAGGCCATGCAGGAGATATTAGAATAACAGATGCTCTCTCCTGTTTGATATGAGCAATGACGCGTGGAAGGAGCGCAAGACAGAAATCCCATGGAACCGCCAGAGCATCTATCTCAGCCTGAGGATCTCTTGACCTTGAACCGTACCTTGGAAGCTTGGCTTTCTTATGAGACACCATCAAATTCAACTCTGGCACCCCCCACTTGAGGTTTAACATGGAGGACACCTCCGGATGGAGAGCCCATTCCCCTGGATGAAAGATCTGTCTTCTCAGAAAATCCACTTCCCAGTTGTCCATCTGTGGGAATGTAGAAAAGACAACAAGATCTCTGTATGAGAGTTTGCTAGTTGAAAAGATGCGCCTAAACTTATATGTTGTCCAGGTAAGGTGCCACCGCAATTCCCTGAGACCTGACAACTGCCAAGAGAGCCCCCAGAACCTTTGTGAAAATTCTGGGAGCTGTGGCAATTCTGGGAGCTGTGGCAAGGCCAAACGGAAGAGCAACAAATTTAAAGTGCTTGTCTAGAAAAGCGAAATCTCAGGAGCTGGTGATGATCCCTGTGGATGGGAACATGAAGATACAAGTCCTTCAGGTCTATGGTCGTCATGAACTGACCCTCTTGGACCAAAGGCAGAATGAAATGAATGGTTTCCATTTTAAAGGACGGTACCCAGAGAAATTTATTTAGACATTTTAGGTCTAAAATGGGTCAAAAAGTTCCCTTTTTTTTGGGAACCACAAACAGATTTGAATAGAATCCTAGACCCAGTTCCCTTACTGGAAATGGAACAATCACTCCCAGGGAGGAAAGGTCCTGACTCCTGAATGCAGCTTAAGAATGCCTCTCTTTTTACCTGTGCCACAGATAACCTTGAGAGGAGGAATCTGCCCCTGGGAGGATGAATCTTGAATTCTATTTTGTAACCCTGAGACACTATATCCACAGCCCAAGGGTCTGGGGCATCGCATATCCACGCTTGTCGAAACAAGGAAAGTCTGCCCCCCACTTGATCCAATCCTGGACCGGGGGCAGACCCTTCATGCTGACAGCCTCAGATGGAGGCTTCTTTGATTGCTTCCCCTTATTCCAAGTCTGATTGGATCTCCAAGAGGACTTTGACTGCTCCGGCTTGGAGGAGGGAGAAGAAGCCTTTTAATCCTTGAAGTTACGAATGGAACGAAAATTAGAATTCTGACGTCCCTTAGGTCTATTCTTCTTGTCTTGTGGTAGAAAGGACCCCTTTCCGCCCGTAATTTCAGAAATTATCTCCGCCAGACCAGGACCAAACAGGGTCTTAACCTTTATAAGGTAGCGACAGGAGCTTGGACTTGGAGGTAACATCAGCTGACCAAGATTTTAGCCACAGAGTGCTGCGGGCTAGGACAGTGAAGCCACACATCTTGGCTCCCAGTCTAATGACTTGCATGTTAGCATCAGAGATCAAGGAATTGGCTAGTTTGAGAGCCTTAATCCTATCTTGGATCTCCTCTAATGGGGTCTCCTCTAAAATCAATTCGGACAAAGCATCACAACAATAAGATGCTGCATGTCAGGGATTTTAGCATATCAAGTCTGTCACTTTAAATCTCACTCCTCTTACCCTATTTAAGGCCCCTCCTCTCTATACTCCCTGCTTGGTAATTTGATTCAGTTGTTCTAGTGACTCCTGCCTAAGAAACCTAGCCCTATTCCTCTGTTTAGTGGAATTTCTTACCTGAACTTCTTATACTCTGCTGAGTCCTGCTGTCCTCAGCTCCTCTGTGCCGGTTTACCTCAAACAGCTAACTTCAGCCATACCGGAACCAAAGATACAGCTTGAGTTTCTCCTTTCCGCAACTCCGGGTGTGTGTGACGTCACACCCGGCATCTCAGCGTTCTCCCAGCACGTGTACCGCGCTCTCTCTCTCCTATAAGGGTAACGGACTAACCAGCAACTGCTGACACGCTGTCCCTGCAATACTACAAGGATTTGGTCTGTATAATTGAATTACCTCTACCGGATAACTGCATGACACCTATGCTTGCTATCTAACTACCGTTACCTTATATGACTGTTTTGCTACCCTCATCTGTATAATTACCTTGTCAGCCATACTCATTACTTACTATTGCCGGATACTACTTGACACTGTTACTCTTGCTATTTGAAATACTGCTTCCCTAAGTGACTCTTTTGCTTATTATTACAAAGGTCTGCCATATCATCTACTATCTACATATCCCAGTATAACCATATCAAACTGTATTTAACACCTCAGCTGCTGCCATTCATACAGAAATTATATCAACAACAACTTCTGGACAAGGCTTTGTTATCTGCCTCAACTAACACATATTGGGGTTATGTTTCAGTACAATAACATTGTCTTAATACACACTCTTTTCTAACCTCTGCTACTTTTATCTGTAGATACCTCTCTATCATATTTATCTATTGATATCTATCTATCATAAATATCTGGTTGCGTGACAGCTCCATTATCACTCTGTACCCTACAGTAGTGACCCTCAGTTCAATGAGCATAACTGGATTCCTATAAGTTAAATCTGTGTGAATCCAAGGTTTGGTGTGAGGCTGAGTAGTCCTACAATATGAGGATACTAGGTACCAGAACTTTTTCCATCATCTGTTCTGAAATTCAACACGTATCATTACATGCACTTGTAACTGTGGCAATACAAACTGCAGGTTGCCATTGTAGACACAGATGAACATACATTTTCTTTAAATAAGTTTCCAGCTTCTTGTCCATGGGATCCTTAAAAGAACAGCTATCCTCTATAGGAATCGTGGTTCTCTTGGCCAGAGTAGAAATAGCCCCTTCTACTTTAGGCACCGTGTGCCATGAGTCTCGAATGGAGTCAGCAACAGGAAACATCTTTTTAAAGACAGGAGACGGGGAAAAAGGAATCCCTGGCTTATCCCATTCCTGTGTAATGATCTCCGACATATGGTCTGGAACAGGAAACACTTCCACAGAGGAAGGGTTGACAGCGACAGAAGAATCAGTCGTCCAAAGTAGCCAGTAACTCCTTTAGAAGTAACCGAAGGTGTTCAAGCTTAAATCTGAAGTTTATTTCTTAAGAATCAAAAACAAAAAACGAAATCTTCTTCACAGGAGTAAAACGTAAATTAAATTTATTAGTTTTTCACCACAACATTACAGAGTTTAAGAAGAGTTTTCACCCTCAGAAGTTACCGAGGTATCCTCATCAGACTTATGAGGGAGGTCAACCTTTGCAGCAGCAGGTGGGACAGACACCTTATTATCAGAAAAATGTTTAGATTTCCTCTTGCGCTTCCCCATCATGGAAAAAGCAGATAAAGCGGCAGATACCGCAGAAAATATCTGTGCAGCAAAATTTATTGGCAAATACACTCCTCCAGGAGGCTGAGAGGAACTGCAGGGCACTGTTTGTGAAGCCGTTGAGGCTTGGGATCTTTGAGGAGAAAGCTGTGGCATTGCCTGAACAGCATCCTCCTGAGAGACATTAGGCTCAGAAACAAGTAACTTATCTTTACATTTTGACAATTTGAGCCTCCAAACATAACAAGCATTTATCAAAAGCAACAGACTCCTGTTCATTATCCATAGCTGATAAAGTACCCAAAAAGTAAGGAATGTCACTTGAAGAAAAAAAGGTGTTTTTTGTTTTGTTTTGTTTTTTCTTCAAAACGCTAGGCAAATAAGTAAAAAATACACCTCTACACCTCAGAAGTTGAGGTGCCCTACCGTAACCTTCAGAGACTGAACGAACTAAGGACTCTCAAGTCGGCCAGACGATATCTCACAGCCGCAACAAAGAAAAACTCATAGGAATGACACTGCTCCGCTCAGAATCAGAAGCGGAAAATCAGGAGGCCACGTGAGGAAACTGTGCAATAAGTAAAAAGCCTGCATTTTATACTCTGAAGTAAAAACGGAAGTAGCCGTTTAAAACATTCCCCACATAAGATCTTATTGAAAATAAAAATCATATAGCCATAAGGTCAGAAGCCATCCCAAACCTATAAGGAACGCCATTAACCCTTTAGTCTCTTACACATACAAATAGTGCCTGCAAACTGCCCCAAAGAATCCTCAATAAAGGATTACAAATGTCCCATGAAATTAATGCAGAATTAAAATAGATAGTACTATCTAGTGTCAGGCAGGAAGACAGCTTACAAGGTGTGAAAGGACACATACTCCTATCAGAGACCTAAAGAAAAAGAAAGAACAGAGTCACCAACTCTGGCTTTCTATACCAAGGGCAGCAAATATGTTAGAAAACAAAGCAAGGACCACCTAACCACTTTCTAACTGCTTAAAAGCCACCACTACTCTTACTCAAAAGATTGATGTGGACACAGCTAAACCCAAATCCTTGCTTGCAGGGAAAAGTTCTCAAAAAAGGAATAAAATCTTCAGACACCAACTTAACTTCCTCCATTGACAGAGGCAAAGAGAATGATTGGGGGTTATGGGTAAGGAAAGTGACACTTAACAGCTTTGCTGGGGTGCTCTTTGCCTCCTCCTGCTGGCCAGAAGTGAATATCCCTTTAGTAATTGGAATGACGTTGTGGACTCTCCATGTCTTAGGAAAGAAAACAGAAAGTGACAATTTGAACAAACCATATATGCATATATACTGTATATACACAAATAATGGCAATAACCCCAATATGTACAGAATTTTTCCTATATAAAAACTGCAAGATTTAAATTTTCGTTAAGACCCTTGGGTTGCAAGTTTGGAGTTTAAGTATCCAATGTGTTTCACGTTGAGTCTTCTCACTGTCTACGTCTATCTATAGGAATGTGTTCAAAGACTTAGCTAGAAGTCCAATGCACCACTGTCACGGACCAGTGGCCCATACCAGCCTAGAGGGTTGACCTGGTGGTCTAACTCTGGGCAAGCTGTGCCGCCGGTCCTTCCCTTTCCCCTCTGCTCTGCCATCGGGGGTCCTGACGGTTATGGATACCAGGATGCAAAGACGATTCCTTCACCAGTTGGATTATTACGTTTTCCACAAGTTCTCCTTTGTTTGATGCAGTTATTGAACTTTGCCCTGAAAGAGCTGATTGCTACCCCACTTTACCCCCTTCACGCCTTGCCAGGTCTCAGCCGGAAGCTTATGGAACTATTCACTGGCTGGGATTGCTAGAGATTTCCGTTGGACTTTATCCTAGGTCTCTCCAGAAGCCCTTTGATCCAGAGCTCCGCTCTTCTAAAGACTTTCCATACCTTTGATAAGCATGGGTTGGGGTGATTACTAAAGGGGAGCTCACTCAGGAACCTTGGGTTTTTGACCCCCCCCCACCTTGGACTGTTCCTGAGTACCCTTTGCCAGGCCACCGCTCAATTTAGATCACCCCAAAATTAAGACCTAGTTATTGTGGGGATCTCTATGTTCCTATGGGTCCTATGGAGGCGCCAGCCTGTCTGGAGGGGGCAGGGCTCTTTTGATCAGATTAGGCTCTTATCAGATAGCAATTGTGTATATATAGGGTGATACTGGTCTTGTCTGGTTATTAGGGTGAGCTACTTGCTTATATTCCTTCCAGCTCTACAGCTACAGGGTTTATAATAATAACTAATATTTATATAACGCCTTTCTCCCAGTGGTAGTCAAAGCACATTTTCAGTGCTCACTCTCAGATTTAACCAAATCGGCAGCAATAGCTGTTATTATTACACAATTTAATGGTACTCAATTTATTGACCTCGGAAGGATGAAGGGCTGAGTCGCCCCTGCTGGGATTTCAACCTGTGACCTTGGTTCTTTTTTTTAAACTGGCTTTTGGATCGTCAGCGAATGTACCAACTGAGCTACCTCACCAACTAGTTGAAGTGAATCACTTTTGGCAGAGATACCCAGTCGGGGTATCCGGAGTCCGTCACAGCCATGTGTGCTGTTTAGTAGTAGGATGACATAGTGACCCTACAGGACTATATGGTGTTGTGACACTGACTACAGGAGGCTGTGACAAGAAACATTTTATTTATCAATCACCTTTTTTATTTATCAATCACCTTGTGCTAAAAGCACAATTCTGATGGGACTCAAAGCCCTAACTTTGAATGTATTAGAAACTTAGCGAGAAGTCAAATTACGCCACAGAGCCAGGTGTGCTGTTTTTTATAGGGTGACATAGTGACCCTACAGGGTCTGTGCTTCTGTGACAAGAAACATTGTATTTATTAATCACCTTATGCCAAAAGCATGTCTTTGGTCGCACTCGAATCCACAACCTTTGAATGTCTCAGAAACATAGCTAAAAGTCCAATGCACTATATATTGTGCCCAGACTGTTGATGTTTTTGTTTGGTCTGACATATTGACCCTATAGGTGTGCTGTTTTGTATAGGGTGACATTGTGACTACATGGGGTAGTGACATTGTGACTACAGGAGATTGTGACAAAAAAACATTTTATTTATCAATCACCTTGTGACAAAAGCACAACTCTGGTACTACTTTTAAACCCACTACCTTTTAAGTGTCTCAGAAACTCAGCTAGAAGTCCAATGCTCTTATTTGTATAGGGTGACATAGTGACCCTACCAGGGTTGTGACATTGTGACTACAGGAGGCTGTGACAAGAAGTATTTTATTTGCCAAAAGCATGACTCTGGTGGGACTTAAACCCAAATCCTTTGAATGACTCAGTAACTCAGCTAGAAGTCTAATGTGCTATACATTGCGTCACATGTGCAGTTTTGTATAGGATGACATAGTGACCCTACAGGACTACATGGTGTTGTGACACTGTGACTACAGGATGCTGTGAAAATAAACATTTTATTTATCAATCACCTTGTGCCAAAAGCACGATTCTGGTGTGACTCGAAGCCCCAACTTTGTATTAGAAACTCAGCGAGAAATCAAATTACGTTACAGAGCGAGGTGTGCTGTTTTTTTATAGGGTGACATAGTGACAAGAAACATTTTATTTATGAATTACCTTATGCCAAAACTACAACTCTGGTGGGATTCAAACCCACAACCTTTGAATGCCTCTAGATCTTAGCAAGAAGTCCTATGCACTATCCATTGTGCCACAAAACCTGCGATATCCAACTGAATAGGCTGACATAGTGACCCTCTAGGTGTGCTGTTTTGTATAGGGTGCCACTGTGACTATATTGGGTTGTGACACTGTGACTACAGGAGACTGTGACAAGAAACATTTTATTTATCAATCACCTTGTGCAAAAAGCACAACTCTGGTTTGACTTGAGCCCACTACATTTGAAGTGTCTCAGAAACTCAGCTAGAAGTCCAGTGCTCTATATTGTATAGGGTGACAGTGACCCTACAGGGGTTGTGACATTGTGACTACAGGGGGCTGTGACAAGAAATATTTTATTTTTCAATCACCTTGTGTAAAAAGCACGACTCACAACGTTTGAATGTCTCAAAAAATAAGCAAGTATACCCTTGCTCCATAGTCATATGTGCAGTTTTTATAGGGTAACATAGTGACCCTACAGGGGATGTGCTACTGTGACTACAGGGAAGTGACACTGTGACTAATTGAGGTTGTGACACTGTGACTACTTGAGGTTGTGACACTGTGACTACAGGGAAGTGACACATGTATAAACAACATGTATATATTAGTAAGAAAATGATCTCCAGCAGTATATACATCAGTAGCAGTGTGCCTATATACAGACTACACAATGTGTAATTAACCCTAACTGACTATATAGCATGTATGTGTAACCAAGGAAATAAAGCATCTGTAAAACTAATCATATACACAAAAGTTATAAAACATAGTAAAACACGACTCTGGTGGGACTCGAACCCACAACCTTTGAATCACTTCACTCACTAGAAGTCCAATGCGCTATCCATTGCGCCACAGAGCCATTGTGCTTGTGAAGGGGCGGTAACATAGCCTGATGCATTTAAAGATCACATGGTAAATATAAAACTACAATTCCCGGCATGCTGTTCAGGGAAGCACCTTGAGCCGCAGGGGGCGGGATTTATGTTGTGCATATACAGATCACATCTTACAAATATGACTACAACTCCCATCATGCTGCTTTGGGTAGCACATGGAGCCGCAGGGGGCGGGGCATAGTAACCCCGCATGACTGGGCGCTCCCGGAAGGATTCACGAACCGGGCAGCTGGGGACACTGAGACGGTAGCAGCCTGAGGGCTACAAAGGGTTACGGCCGCCGCTCTGTAACTGGAGGTAAGTGACAGCTCATTCTTTAGTCACAGGCACTGAGGGGTTAATCCTTGCTCAAGTCACCTACTGCACTATATATTTGTCACATAGCCCTGTTCTACTCATGTCACCTATGCCTCATATGTGTCACACAGCCCAGTCCTCATCATGTTACCTAATGCCTCGTATAAACCTAATGCCACAGCCCTGTCCTACTCATGTCACCTAATGCCTCATATGTGTCACACAACCCTGTCCTACTCATGTCACCTAATGCCTCGTTTATATGTCACACAGCCCTGTCCTACTCATGTCACCTAATGCCTCATATGTGTCACACAACCCTGTCCTACTCATGTCACCTAATGCCTCATATGTGTCACACAACCCTGTCCTACTCATGTCACCTAATGCCTCGTTTATATGTCACACAGCCCTGTCCTACTCATGTCACCTAATGCCTCATATGTGTCACACAGCCCTGTCCTACTCATGTCCCCTAATGCCTCATATATGTGTCACACAGCCCTGTCCTACTCATGTCACCTAATGCCTCATATGTGTCACACAGCCCTGTCCTCATCATGTTACCTAATGCCTCGTATAAACCTAATGCCACAGCCCTGTCCTTCTCATGTCACCTAATGCCTCGTATATATGTCACACAACCCTGTCTTACTCATGTCACCTAATGCCTCATATATGTCACACAACCCTGTCCTACTCATGTAACCTGTGTCGTATATATGTCACACAACCATGTCTTACTCATGTCACCTAATGTCTCATATATGTGTCACACAGCCCTGTCCTACTCATGTCACCTAATGCCTCATATATGTGTCACACAGCCCTGTCCTCATGTCACCTAATGCCTCGTATATATGTCACACAGCCATGTCTTACTCATGTCACCTAATGCCTTGTATATATGTCACACAGCCCTGTCCTACTCATGTCACGTAATGCTTCATATATGTGTCACACAGCCCTGTCCTACTCATGTCACCTAATGCCTCGTATATGTGTCACACAGCCCTGTCCTACTCATGTCACCTAATGCCTCGTTTATATGTCACACAGCCCTGTCCTACTCATGTCACCTAATGCCTCGTTTATATGTCACACAGCCCTGTCCTACTCATGTCACCTAATGCCTCATATATGTGTCACACAGCCCTGTCCTACTCATGTCACCTAATGCCTCATATATGTCACACAGCCCTGTCCTACTCATGTCACCTAATGCCTCGTATATATATGTCACACAGCCATGTCTTACTCATGTCACCTTATGCCTCGTATATATGTCACACAACCATGTCTTATGTCACCTAATGCCTCATATATGTGTCACACAGCCCTGTCCTACTCATGTCACCTAATGCCTCGTATATATGTCACACAACCATGTCTTATGTCACCTAATGCCTCATATATGTGTCACACAGCCCTGTCCTACTCATGTCACCTAATGCCTCATATATGTGTCACACAGCCTTGTCCTACTCATGTCACCTAATGCCTCATATATGTGTCACAAAGCCCTGTCCTTCTCATGTCACCTAATGCCTCATATATGTGTCACACAACCCTGTCCTACTCATGTCACCTAATGCCTCTGTATATGTGTCACACAGCCCTGTTCTACTTATGTCACCTAATGCACTTATATGTCACACTGTACTGTCCTACTCATGTCACCTAATGCCTCGTATATATGTGTCACACAGCCCTGTCCTACTCATGTCATCTAATGCACTTATGTGTCACACAGCCCTGTCCTACTCATGTAACCTAATACCTTGTATATATGTCACACAGCCCTGTCCTACTCATGTCACATAATGTCTCGTATATATGTCACACAGCCCTGTCCTACTCATGCCACCTAATGCCTCATATGTGTCCCACAGTCTTGTCCTACTCATGTCACTAAATGCCTCGTATATGTGTCACACAGCCCTGTCCTACTCATGTTACCAAATGCCTCGTGTCACATATCCGTCTTACTCATGTCACCGTATGCCTTATGTGTCTCACAGCCCTGTCCTACTCATGTCACCTAATGCACCATGTATATGCCATTCAGTGCCCCTGCACGCTGCGCCAGTGATGTCACTCAGTGCCCCTGCACGCTGCGCCAGTGATGTCTTTCAGTGCCCCTGCAGGCTGCGCCAGTGATGTCACTCAGTGTCCCTGCACGCTGCGCCCGTGATGTCACTCAGTGCCCCTGCACGCTGCGCCAGTGATGTCACTCAGTGCCCCTGCATGCTGCTCCAGTGATGTCACTCAGTGCCCCTGCAGGCTGCGCCAGTGATGTCACTCAGTGCCCCTGCACGCTGCGCCAGTGATGTCTTTCAGTGCCCCTGCACGCTGCGCCAGTGATGTCTTTCAGTGCCCCTGCACGCTGCGCCAGTGATGTCTTTCAGTGCCCCTGCAGGCTGCGCCAGTGATGTCACTCAGTGCCCCTGCAGGCTGCGCCAGTGATGTCACTCAGTGCCCCTGCAGGCTGCGCCAGTGATGTCACTCAGTGCCCCTGCACGCTGCGCCAGTGATGTCACTCAGTGCCCCTGCACGCTGCGCCAGTGATGTCTTTCAGTGCACCTGCACGCTGCGCCAGTGATGTCTTTCAGTGCCCTTGCAGGCTGCGCCAGTGATGTCTTTCAGTGCCCCTGCAGGCTGCGCCAGTGATGTCACTCAGTGCCCCTGCAGGCTGCGCCAGTGATGTCACTCAGTGCCCCTGCAGGCTGCGCCAGTGATGTCACTCAGTGCCCCTGCAGGCTGCGCCAGTGATGTCACTCAGTGCCCCTGCAGGCTGCGCCAGTGATGTCACTCAGTGTCCCTGCACACTGCGCCAGTGATGTCTTTCAGTGCCCCTGCACGCTGCGCCAGTGATGTCTTTCAGTGCCCCTGCAGGCTGCGCCAGTGATGTCTTTCAGTGCCCCTGCAGGCTGCGCCAGTGATGTCACTCAGTGCCCCTGCAGGCTGCGCCAGTGATGTCACTCAGTGTCCCTGCACGCTGCGCCAGTGATGTCTTTCAGTGCCCCTGCACGCTGCGCCAGTGATGTCTTTCAGTGCCCCTGCACGCTGCGCCAGTGATGTCACTCAGTGCCCCTGCACGCTGCGCCAGTGATGTCACTCAGTGCCCCTGCATGCTGCGCCAGTGATGTCACTCAGTGCCCCTGCATGCTGCGCCAGTGATGTCACTCAGTGCCCCTGCACGCTGCGCCAGTGATGTCACTCAGTGCCCCTGCACGCTGCGCCAGTGATGTCACTCAGTGCCCCTGCACGCTGCGCCAGTGATGTCACTCAGTGCCCCTGCACGCTGCGCCAGTGATGTCACTCAGTGCCCCTGCACGCTGCGCCAGTGATGTCACTCAGTGCCCCTGCATGCTGCGCCAGTGATGTCACTCAGTGCCCATGGGGATATTGCCTGTTAAGCAGATCATGTTATGTTTACCTGCTTAACAATGAGCAATACAATACACACCTACAAAGTGTTATCAGTTTCTATAGTGAAACATTTTCCTCATGCAGTATTGTCAAATACTACTTATTAGCCGTGTATTTCATACTTACTATATAAAGTGGCATATGGCAGCGTTTATAAGTCATTATTAAAAGAGCATATTCAGTTGTACCAAACATGAATTGGGTAATGACATAACGTAAACCAGAAGTTATGTACAATTATAGCATTTCCCTGTTGGCATAAACTTGGTACCAGACCAGCTTTTCACTGGTTTGCAGGTTTATTCCGCCTGTGCAGAATAGGTCTAAATTACTTAATCGCATTGCACTGAGCCTTGTGATGTCCTCCTAAAACACCTACTGGCCCCGTTACATCTTGTGGGCTAAAGTTTCCACCTCCCCAGCCATAGTATGACCTTACACCCACATACAACTATACGCCGTAGGTTTGTCACTGCTGGTTGCATAAATGCATCAGACATCAAACCACAGTGACCCTTCACTTACACTCAGAACAAAGTCAGGTGCGTGTGCAGAAATGTCACAATCTTCCACAATACTTTCTATGTTTACTAACATCAAATATCTGTGCGTCTGTAGATTGTTTCCCAGAGGGGGTATCAAAGAATAAAAAGTTATAAACATAATTTAATATAGAAATAAATACAGTATGTTTATATCTGTTATACCCAGATTTGTCAGCTTCAATCATGTCTCTAGCAATCGTTATTTATTACATAAACGTATTGTTTGTAGAGGTTCGTGTGACCTACTATTCGTTCTGTATGCTGCTTTATGTACGTAATCATGTAATAAATACATTATCTAGAAGTACAGAGAGTATTAATAAGATAATTATCAGTACATATTCTGTTACATAGTCACATAATTATTTACATATATGTCATTTCTGATATAGCGGTACTTTACCATAATACATTTATTTACTAGGGATTAGACATTCAATATGTAATAGGTAATACTTTCACATTATATAGCAGTACTGTACCATAGCACATTTATTTACTAGGGATTAGACATTAGATATGTAATAGGTAATAATTACACATTATATAGCGGTACCGTACCATAGCACATTTATTTACTAGGGATCAGACATTAGATATGTAATAGGTAATAATTACACATTATATAGCGGTACCGTACCATAGCACATTTATTTACTAGGGATCAGACATTAGATATGTAATAGGTAATAATTACACATTATATAGCGGTACCGTACCATAGCACTTTTATTTACTAGGGATCAGACATGAGATATGTAATAGGTAATAATTACACATTATATAGCGGTACCGTACCATAGCACTTTTATTTACTAGGAATCAGACATGAGATATGTAATAGGTAATAATTACCCCGTATACAGCGGTACTGTACCATAACACATTTATTTACTAGGGGTCAGACATTTAGATATGTAATAGGTAATAATTACACATTATGTAGCGGTACCGTACCATAGCACATTTATTTACTAGGGATCAGACATTAGATATGTAATAGGTAATAATTACACATTATATAGCGGTACCGTACCATAACACATTTATTTACTAGGGATCAGACATTAGATATGTAATAGGTAATAATTACACATTATATAGCGGTACTGTACCATAGCACATTTATTTACTAGGGATCAGACATTTGATATGTAATAGGTAATAATTACACATTATATAGTGGTACCGTACCATAGCACATTTATTTACTAGGGATCAGACATTTGATATGTAATAGGTAATAATTACACATTATATAGCGGTACTGTACCATAGCACATTTATTTACTAGGGATCAGACATTTGATATGTAATAGGTAATAATTACACATTATATAGTGGTACCGTACCATAGCACATTTATTTACTAGGGATCAGACATTTGATATGTAATAGGTAATAATTACACATTATATAGCGGTACTGTACCATAGCACATTTATTTACTAGGGATCAGACATTTGATATGTAATAGGTAATAATTACACATCATATAGCAGTACCGTACCATAGCACATTTATTTACTAGGGATCAGACATTTGATATGTAATAGGTAATAATAACACATTATATAGCGGTACCGTACCATAACACATTTATTTACTAAGGATCAGACATTAGATATGTAATAGGTAATAATTACACATTATATAGTGGTACCGTACCATAGCACATTTATTTACTAGGGATCAGACATTTGATATGTAATAGGTAATAATTACACATTATGTAGAGTTACCGTACCATAGCACATTTATTTACTAGGGATCAGACATTTGATATGTAATAGGTAATAATAACACATTATATAGCGGTACCGTACCATAACACATTTATTTACTAAGGATCAGACATTAGATATGTAATAGGTAATAATTACACATTATATAGTGGTACCGTACCATAGCACATTTATTTACTAGGGATCAGACATTTGATATGTAATAGGTAATAATTACACATTATATAGCGGTACTGTACCATAGCACATTTATTTACTAGGGATAAGACATTTGATATGTAATAGGTAATAATTACACATTATATAGTGGTACCGTACCATAGCACATTTATTTACTAGGGATCAGACATTTGATATGTAATAGGTAATAATTGCACATTATATAGTGGTACCGTACCATAGCACATTTATTTACTAGGGATTAGATATGTAATAGGTAATAATTACACATTATATAGTGGTACCGTACCATAACACATTTATTTACTAGGGATTAGATATGTAATAGGTAATAATTACACATTATATAGTGGTACCGTACCATAGCACATTTATTTACTAGGGATTAGATATGTAATAGGTAATAATTACACATTATATAGTGGTACCATACCATAGCACATTTATTTACTAGGGATTAGATATGTAATAGGTAATAATTACACATTATATAGTGGTACCGTACCATAGCACATTTATTTACTAGGGATTAGACATTAGATATGTAATAGGTAATAATTACACATTATATAGTGGTACCGTACCATAGCACATTTATTTACTAGGGATTAGATATGTAATAGGTAATAATTACACATTATATAGTGGTACCGTACCATAGCACATTTATTTACTAGGGATTAGACATTAGATATGTAATAGGTAATAATTACACATTATATAGTGGTACCGTACCATAGCACATTTATTTACTAGGGATTAGATATGTAATAGGTAATAATTACACATTATATAGTGGTACCGTACCATAACACATTTATTTACTAGGGATTAGATATGTAATAGGTAATAATTACACATTATATAGTGGTACCGTACCATAGCACATTTATTTACTAGGGATTAGATATGTAATAGGTAATAATTACACATTATATAGCGGTACTGTACCATAACACATTTATTTACTAGGGATTAGATATGTAATAGGTAATAATTACACATTATATAGTGGTACCGTACCATAGCACATTTATTTACTAGGGATCAGACATTAGATATGTAATAGGTAATAATTACACATTATATAGTGGTACCGTACCATAGCACATTTATTTACTAGGGATCAGACATTAGATATGTAATAGGTAATAATTACACATTATATAGTGGTACCGTACCATAGCACATTTATTTACTAGGGATCAGACATTAGATATGTAATAGGTAATAATTACACATTATATAGTGGTACCGTACCATAACACATTTATTTACTAGGGATTAGACATTAGATATGTAATAGGTAATAATTACACATTATATAGCGGTACTGTACCATAGCACATTTATTTACTAGGGATTAGATATGTAATAGGTAATAATTACACATTATATAGTGGTACCGTACCATAGCACATTTATTTACTAGGGATCAGACATTAGATATGTAATAGGTAATAATTACACATTATATAGTGGTACCGTACCATAGCACATTTATTTACTAGGGATCAGACATTAGATATGTAATAGGTAATAATTACACATTATATAGTGGTACCGTACCATAGCACATTTATTTACTAGGGATCAGACATTAGATATGTAATAGGTAATAATTACACATTATATAGTGGTACCGTACCATAACACATTTATTTACTAGGGATCAGACATGAGATATGTAATAGGTAATAATTACCCCGTATACAGCGGTACTGTACCATAACACATTTATTTACTAGGGATTAGATATGTAATAGGTAATAATTACACATTATATAGTGGTACCGTACCATAACACATTTATTTACTAGGGATTAGACATTAGATATGTAATAGGTAATAATTACACATTATATAGCGGTACTGTACCATAGCACATTTATTTACTAGGGATTAGACGTTAGATATGTAATAGGTAATAATTACACATTATATAGTGGTACCGTACCATAACACATTTATTTACTAGGGATTAGATATGTAATAGGTAATAATTACACATTATATAGTGGTACCGTACCATAACACATTTATTTACTAGGGATTAGATATGTAATAGGTAATAATTACACATTATATAGTGGTACCGTACCATACCACATTTATTTACTAGGGATTAGATATGTAATAGGTAATAATTACACATTATATAGTGGTACCGTACCATAGCACATTTATTTACTAGGGATCAGACATTAGATATGTAATAGGTAATAATTACACATTATATAGTGGTACCGTACCATAACACATTTATTTACTAGGGATCAGACATTAGATATGTAATAGGTAATAATTACACATTATATAGTGGTACCGTACCATAGCACATTTATTTACTAGGGATCAGACATGAGATATGTAATAGGTAATAATTACCCCGTATACAGCGGTACTGTACCATAACACATTTATTTACTAGGGATTAGATATGTAATAGGTAATAATTACACATTATATAGTGGTACCGTACCATAACACATTTATTTACTAGGGATTAGACATTAGATATGTAATAGGTAATAATTACACATTATATAGTGGTACCGTACCATAACACATTTATTTACTAGGGATCAGACATTAGATATGTAATAGGTAATAATTACACATTATATAGTGGTACCGTACCATAGCACATTTATTTACTAGGGATCAGACATGAGATATGTAATAGGTAATAATTACCCCGTATACAGCGGTACTGTACTATAACACATTTATTTACTAGGGATTAGATATGTAATAGGTAATAATTACACATTATATAGTGGTACCGTACCATAACACATTTATTTACTAGGGATCAGACATTAGATATGTAATAGGTAATAATTACACATTATATAGTGGTACCGTACCATAACACATTTATTTACTAGGGATCAGACATTAGATATGTAATAGGTAATAATTACACATTATATAGTGGTACCGTACCATAACACATTTATTTACTAGGGATTAGATATGTAATAGGTAATAATTACACATTATATAGTGGTACCGTACCATAACACATTTATTTACTAGGGATTAGATATGTAATAGGTAATAATTACACATTATATAGTGGTACCGTACCATAGCACATTTATTTACTAGGGATTAGATATGTAATAGGTAATAATTACACATTATATAGTGGTACCGTACCATAGCACATTTATTTACTAGGGATTAGATATGTAATAGGTAATAATTACACATTATATAGTGGTACCGTACCATAGCACATTTATTTACTAGGGATTAGATATGTAATAGGTAATAATTACACATTATATAGTGGTACCGTACCATAGCACATTTATTTACTAGGGATTAGATATGTAATAGGTAATAATTACACATTATATAGTGGTACCGTACCATAGCACATTTATATACTAGGGATCAGACATTTGATATGTAATAGGTAATAATTACACATTATATAGCGGTACCGTACCATAACACATTTATTTACTAGGGATTAGATATGTAATAGGTAATAATTACACATTATATAGTGGTACCGTACCATAACACATTTATTTACTAGGGATTAGATATGTAATAGGTAATAATTACACATTATATAGTGGTACCGTACCATAACACATTTATTTACTAGGGATTAGATATGTAATAGGTAATAATTACACATTATATAGTGGTACCGTACCATAGCACATTTATTTACTAGGGATTAGACATTTGATATGTAATAGGTAATAATTACACATTATATGGCGGTACCGTACCATAACACATTTATTTACTAGGGATTAGATATGTAATAGGTAATAATTACACATTATATAGTGGTACCGTACCATAACACATTTATTTACTAGGGATTAGACATTAGATATGTTATAGCAATAATTGCACTACAGCTTGCACTACAGCGAGACAGTGCTAGTCAATGTGGTAGCATTGTGCTCACTCCTGTGCACTACAGCCAGACAGTGCTAGTTCATGTGTGCCATACAGATAACGTGCTCACTACAGCCAGACAGTGCTAGTTCATGTGTGCCATACAGATAACGTGCTCACTACAGCCAGACAGTGCTAGTTTATGTGTGTCATACAGATAACATTGTGTTCACTCCTGTGCACTACAGCCAGACAGTGCTAGTTCATACTGTATGTGTTCAGCTAGCTCCCAGTAGTGCAGTGATTCTCTGGAGCGGACTTTAACTTTGTGTTTAATTTTACTACAGGGATTAAGTTTAATATTCCATGTTACCATTACCCTTTAGGGTCGTCACAGCTTCTGTAATGAAACCTAATGTGTTTACAATGTGTTTATAAATAAATGCTAACGAGCCCTGGACGGTGCTGTCCCTGAGAAGAGTGTGTGATCGTGGCACAGTGAGGCAGAATTGTGATGTCACCTGTGTATAAATAAATGCTAATGAGCCCTGGGCGGTGCTGTCCCAGAGAAGAGTGTGTGATCGTGGCACAGTGAGGCAGAATTGTGATGTCACCTGTGTATAAATAAATGCTAATGAGCCCTGGACGGTGCTGTCCCAGAAAAGAGTGTGTGATCGTGGCACAGTGAGGCAGGATTGTGATGTCACCTGTGTATAAATAAATGCTAATGAGCCCTGGACGGTGCTGTCCCAGAGAAGAGTGTGTGATCGTGGCACAGTGAGGCAGGATTGTGATGTCACCTGTGTATAAATAAATGCTAATGAGCCCTGGGCAGTGCTGTTCCTGAGAAGAGTGTGTGATCGTGGCACAGTGAGGCAGGATTGTGATGTCACCTGTGTATAAATAAATGCTAATGAGCCCTGGGCGGTGCTGTCCCAGAGAAGAGTGTGTGATCGTGGCACAGTGAGGCAGGATTGTGATGTCACCTGTGTATAAATAAATGCTAATGAGCCCTGGGCGGTGCTGTCCCAGAGAAGAGTGTGTGATCGTGGCACAGTGAGGCAGGATTGTGATGTCACCTGTGTATAAATAAATGCTAATGAGCCCTGGGCGGTGCTGTCCCAGAGAAGAGTGTGTGATCATGGCACAGTGAGGCAGGATTGTGATGTCACCTGTGTATAAATAAATGCTAATGAGCCCTGGGCGGTGCTGTCTCTGAGAAGAGTGTGTGATCGTGGCACAGTGAGGCAGGATTGTGATGTCACCTGTGTATACATAAATGCTAATGAGCCTGGGCGGTGCTGTCCCAGAGAAGAGTGTGTGACCGTGGCACAGTGAGGCAGGATTGTGATGTCACCTGTGTATAAATAAATGCTAACGAGCTCTGGACGGTGCTGTCCCAGAGAAGAGTGTGTGATCGTGGCACAGTGAGGCAGGATTGTGATGTCACCTGTGTATAAATAAATGCTAATGAGCCCTGGGCGGTGCTGTCCCAGAGAAGAGTGTGTGATCGTGGCACAGTGAGGCAGGATTGTGATGTCACATGTGTATAAATAAATGCTAATGAGCCCTGGGCGGTGCTGTCCCAGAGAAGAGTGTGTGACCGTGGCACAGTGAGGCAGGATTGTGATGTCACCTGTGTATAAATAAATGCTAACGAGCCCTGGACGGTGCTGTCCCAGAGAAGAGTGTGTGATCGTGGCACAGTGAGGCAGGATTGTGATGTCACCTGTGTATAAATAAATGCTAATGAGCCCTGGGCGGTGCTGTCCCAGAGAAGTGTGTGACCGAGGCACAGTGAGGCAGGATTGTGATGTCACCTGTGTATAAATAAATGCTAATGAGCCCTGGGCGGTGCTGTCCCAGAGAAGAGTGTGTGATCATGGCACAGTGAGGCAGAATTGTGATGTCACCTGTGTATAAATAAATGCTAATGAGCCCTGGACGGTGCTGTCCCAGAGAAGAGTGTGTGACCGTGGCACAGTGAGGCAGGATTGTGATGTCACCTGTGTATAAATAAATGCTAACGAGCCCTGGACGGTGCTGTCCCAGAGAAGAGTGTGTGTGACCGAGGCACAGTGAGGCAGGATTGTGATGTCACCTGTGTATAAATAAATGCTAATGAGCCCTGGGCGGTGCTGTCCCAGAGAAGAGTGTGTGATCGTGGCACAGTGAGGCAGGATTGTGATGTCACCTGTGTATAAATAAATGCTAATGAGCCTGGACGGTGCTGTCCCAGAGAAGAGTGTGTGATCGTGGCACAGTGAGGCAGGATTGTGATGTCACCTGTGTATAAATAAATGCTAACGAGCCCTGGGCGGTGCTGTCCCAGAGAAGAGTGTGTGATCGTGGCACAGTGAGGCAGGATTGTGATGTCACCTGTGTATAAATAAATGCTAATGAGCCTGGGCGGTGCTGTCTCTGAGAAGGCTGAAGTCCAGGCTAAGTGTGTGACACTTTGTGTCTTGTTTCAGGACGATGCTGCGCCTCACATGCTGCACTGCTTTGTGCCTGCTGTTTCGCACAGTGCTGATGCTACACTGGTTCCAGGCCGTGGGCGCTGCTCTGATCCTGTATCTGGGCACAGGGGGATGGCACTTCCTGAAGGTGTTTTACATGACTGTGGGCAGAGACCTTCGGTAAGTACCTGCAGGGCACATCTGTATAACTGACAGAGCCAGTCTGGGAGTGAAATGGTTAACACGCTCGTATGTAAGAGCTTTATTTATACTTGTCACACACTGATTCATACAACAGGAGGGCCCTGCTGTGCACGAACATGTATTTCATAAGTGCCGACAACAACAGTGCAACTCTCGTCAGGGCCCTCTACCCATTTGATCCCTATAAATGTTATCTTGTTTATAGCGCTGCGGAATCTGTTGGAGCTCTACAAATACATGATGATGATGATAATATTATTTTTTATCTTTGGTAATTCTGATACCAGTCACAATCTTTTATCTACATGGTGAATTATATAGAAAAGTCATTAAACTTCTTTAAAGAATTGTTTTATTCCTGCAAATGCAGTGCACACTGTGTAATCCAATCAGGAGCGGCATACGCACATAGTTGCGCATCACACACAAGCATCAGGGATTTATGCTTATGTAAAATCCAGATCCTTAGAGCAGTTAGGGATAGTTGTATGCTCAGCACTGATTGTTCACCTCCCCAGGGTCAGGAATTACTGCTGTTCAAGGGAAATTTAGTCACATGACCACGTGAGAAAATGAGCCATTCTGTAATGTGACTGGCCCAGAAGCCCAGCCCTCTGCATTTTCCAGGCATAACCACCATGGTCAAACTGCATCACCATTTTACTTGAAGAAGCCAATCTGGACTTGTCTAGAGATGACAGGGCTTGTTACTGGCATTGTGTTAACAACATCTGTTGGCTGCAACAGAAATAAGAAATTGCTAATTAGGCTGAGATATGTTGCAGGATCAGGTTTGTGAAGCTGCTGTCTGCTCTTTCAGTTACCTGGACTGGAATATTCACAATATTTATATTTAAGACAAAATAATCAGTACATTGCAAAGTAGTTTTACTGTGTATAATTATGTATTTTATATTCCAGTCTCAATGTGTTTACTGTCGCTTTAAGGTATATGTCCTTACCAACTCTAGTGGAAGTCTGTTCCATGAATCAGTTGCTCTAAATTATAAATATACATAATTTAGGCACGTAGATGTATAACTGTCCGTAATTACTGTATTTTGGTTGCGTGACAAGTTTGTCTGGTCTGACCAGTGCTTATCAGTAGCACAATTCTAATGGGAAACCTCTGTGTGTAGTAACCCAAGTCTGCTTCTCTGTGTGTGCCTAGTAACCCAAGTCTCCTTCTCAATGTTTGTGTGTGTGTGCCTAGTAATCCAAGTCTGCTCCTGTGTGTGTGTGTGTGCCTAGTAACCCAAGTCTGCTCCTCAGTGTGTGTGTGTGCCTAGTAACCCAAGTCTGCTCCTGTGTGTGTGTGTGTGTGTGTGTGTGCCTAGTAACCCAAGTCTGCTCCTGTGTGTGTGTGTGTGTGTGTGTGCCTAGTAACCCAAGTCTGCTCCTCAGTGTGTGTGTGTGCCTAGTAACCCAAGTCTGCTCCTGTGTGTGTGTGTGTGCCTAGTAACCCAAGTCTGCTCCTCAGTGTGTGTGTGTGTGTGCCTAGTAACCCAAGTCTGCTCCTCTGTCTGTCTGTGTGCCTAGTAACCCAAGTCTGCTCCTCTGTGTGCCTAGTAACCCAAGTCTGCTCCTCTGTGTGCCTAGTAACCCAAGTCTGCTCCTCTGTGTGCCTAGTAACCCAAGTCTGCTCCTCTGTGTGCCTAGTAACCCAAGTCTGCTCCTGTGTGTGTGTGTGTGCCTAGTAACCCAAGTCTGCTCCTGTGTGTGTGTGTGCCTAGTAACCCAAGTCTGCTCCTGTGTGTGTGTGTGTGTGTGTGTGTGTGTGCCTAGTAACCCAAGTCTGCTCCTCTGTGTGTGTGTGTGTACCTGGTAACCCAAGTCTGCTCCTCTGTCTTTCTATGTGCCTAGTAACCCAAGTCTGCTCCTCTGTGTGCCTCTGTGTGTGTGTGCCTAGTAACCCAAGTCTGCTTCTCTGTCTGTCTGTGTACCTAGTAACCCAAGTTTGCTCCTCTGTGTGTGTGCCTAGTAAACCAAGTCTGCTCCTTTATGTGTGTGTGTGCCTAGTAACCCAAGTCTGCTCCTCTGTGTGTGTGTGTGTGCCTAGTAACCCAAGTCTGCTCCTCTGTGTGTGTGTGTGTGCCTAGTAACCCAAGTCTGCTCCTCTGTGTGTGTGTGTGTGCCTAGTAACCCAAGTCTGCTCCTCTGTGTGTGTGTGTGTGTGCCTAGTAACCCAAGTCTGCTCCTCTGTGTGTTTGTGTGTACCTAGTAACCCAAGTCTGCTTCTCTGTCTTTCTATGTGCCTAGTAACCCAAGTCTGCTCCTCTGTGTGTGTGTGTGTGTGTGCCTAGTAACCCAAGTCTGCTCCTCTGTATGTGTGTGTGTGTGCCTAGTAACCCAAGTCTGCTCCTCTGTGTGTGTGTGTGTGTACCTAGTAACCCAAGTCTGCTTCTCTGTCTTTCTATGTGCCTAGTAACCCAAGTCTGCTCCTCTGTGTGTGTGTGTGTGTGTGTGTGTGTGCCTAGTAAGCCAAGTCTGCTCCTCTGTCTGTCTGTGTACCTAGTAACCCAAGTTTGCTCCTCTGTGTGTGTTTGTGTGCCTAGTAACCCAAGTCTTCTCCTCTGTGTGTGTGTGTACCTAGTAACCCAAGTCTACTCCTCTATGTGTGTACCTAGTAACCCAAGTCTGCTCCTCTGTGTGTGTGCCTAGTAAACCAAGTCTTCTCCTTTGTGTGTGTGTGTGTGTGTGTGTGTGCCTAGTAACCCAAGTCTGCTCCTCTGTGTGTGTGTGTTTGTGCCTAGTAACCCAAGTCTGCTCCTATGTGTGTCTGTGTGCCTAGTAACCCAAGTCTGCTCCTCTGTGTGCCTAGTAACCCAAGTCTGCTTCTTTGTGTGTGTGCCTAGTTACCCAAGGCTGCTTCTGTGTGTGTGTGGGTGGGTGTGTGTGTGTGTGCCTAGTAACCCGAGGCTGCTTCTCTGTGTGTGTGCGCCTAGTAACCCGAGGCTGCTTCTCTGTGTGTGTGTGTGTGTGTGTGTGTGCGCGCACCTAGTAACCCGAGGCTGCTCCTCTGTGTATGTGTGTGTCTCTAGTAACCCGAGGCTGCTTCTCTGTGTGTGTGTGTGTGTGCGCGCACCTAGTAACCTGAGGCTGCTCCTCTGTGTATGTGTGTGCCTAGTAACCCAAGTCTGCTCCTCTGTGTGCCTAGTAACCCAAGTCTGCTCCTGTGTGTGTGCCTAGTAACCCAAGTCTGCTCCTGTGTGTGTGTGTGTGTGCCTAGTAACCCAAGTCTGCTCCTGTGTGTGTGTGTGTGCCTAGTAACCCAAGTCTGCTCCTCTGTATGTGTGTGTGTCTAGTAACCCAAGTCTGCTGCTCTGTATGTGTGTGTGCCTAGTAACCCAAGTCTGCTCCTCAGTGTGTGTGTGTGTGTGCCTAGTAACCCAAGTCTGCTCCTCTGTGTGCGTGTGTGTACCTGGTAACCCAAGTCTGCTCCTCTGTCTTTCTATGTGCCTAGTAACCCAAGTCTGCTCCTCTGTGTGCCTCTGTGTGTGTGTGCCTAGTAACCCAAGTCTGCTTCTCTGTCTGTCTGTGTACCTAGTAACCCAAGTTTGCTCCTCTGTGTGTGTGCCTAGTAAACCAAGTCTGCTCCTTTATGTGTGTGTGTGCCTAGTAAACCAAGTCTGCTCCTTTATGTGTGTGTGTGCCTAGTAACCCAAGTCTGCTCCTCTGTGTGTGTGTGTGTGCCTAGTAACCCAAGTCTGCTCCTCTGTGTGTGTGTGTGCCTAGTAACCCAAGTCTGCTCCTCTGTGTGTGTGTGTGTGTGTGTGCCTAGTAACCCAAGTCTGCTCCTCTGTGTGTGTGTGTACCTAGTAACCCAAGTCTGCTTCTCTGTCTTTCTATGTGCCTAGTAACCCAAGTCTGCTCCTCTGTGTGCCTGTGTGTGTGTGTGTGTGTGTGTGTGTGTGTGTGTGTGCGCCTAGTAAGCCAAGTCTGCTCCTCTGTCTGTCTGTGTACCTAGTAACCCAAGTTTGCTCCTCTGTGTGTGTGCCTAGTAAACCAAGTCTGCTCCTTTGTGTGTGTGTGTGCCTAGTAACCCAAGTCTGCTCCTCTGTGTGTGCCTAGTAACCCAGGTCTGCTCCTCAGTGTGTGTGTGTGTGTGCCTAGTAACCCAAGTCTTCTCCTCTGTGTGTGTGTGTGTGTGTGTGTACCTAGTAACCCAAGTCTACTCCTCTGTGTGTGTGCCTAGTAACCCAAGTCTGCTCCTCAGTGTGTGTGTGTGCCTAGTAACCCAAGTCTGCTCCTGTGTGTGTGTGTGTGTGTGTGCCTAGTAACCCAAGTCTGCTCCTCAGTGTGTGTGTGTGTGTGTGCCTAGTAACCCAAGTCTTCTCCTCTGTGTGTGTGTGTGTGTGTGTGTGTGTACCTAGTAACCCAAGTCTACTCCTCTGTGTGTGTACCTAGTAACCCAAGTCTGCTCCTCTGTGTGTGTGTGTGTGTGTGTGCCTAGTAACCCAAGTCTGCTCCTGTGTGTGTGTGTGTGCCTAGTAACCCAAGTCTGCTCCTCAGTGTGTGTGTGTGTGTGCCTAGTAACCCAAGTCTGCTCCTGTGTGTGTGTGTGTGTGTGTGTGTGTGTGTGCCTAGTAACCCAAGTCTGCTCCTCAGTGTGTGTGTGTGTGTGCCTAGTAACCCAAGTCTGCTCCTCTGTCTGTCTGTGTGCCTAGTAACCCAAGTCTGCTCCTCTGTGTGCCTAGTAACCCAAGTCTGCTCCTCTGTGTGCCTAGTAACCCAAGTCTGCTCCTCTGTGTGCCTAGTAACCCAAGTCTGCTCCTGTGTGTGTGTGTGCCTAGTAACCCAAGTCTGCTCCTGTGTGTGTGTGTGTGTGTGTGCCTAGTAACCCAAGTCTGCTCCTGTGTGTGTGTGTGTGTGCCTAGTAACCCAAGTCTGCTCCTCTGTGTGTGTGTGTGTGTGTGTACCTGGTAACCCAAGTCTGCTCCTCTGTCTTTCTATGTGCCTAGTAACCCAAGTCTGCTCCTCTGTGTGCCTCTGTGTGTGTGTGCCTAGTAACCCAAGTCTGCTTCTCTGTCTGTCTGTGTACCTAGTAACCCAAGTTTGCTCCTCTGTGTGTGTGCCTAGTAAACCAAGTCTGCTCCTTTATGTGTGTGTGTGCCTAGTAACCCAAGTCTGCTCCTCTGTGTGTGTGTGTGTGTGTGTGCCTAGTAACCCAAGTCTGCTCCTCTGTGTGTGTGTGCCTAGTAACCCAAGTCTGCTCCTCTGTATGTGTGTGTGTGTGCCTAGTAACCCAAGTCTGCTCCTCTGTGTGTTTGTGTGTACCTAGTAACCCAAGTCTGCTTCTCTGTCTTTCTATGTGCCTAGTAACCCAAGTCTGCTCCTCTGTGTGTGTGTGTGTGCCTAGTAACCCAAGTCTGCTCCTCTGTATGTGTGTGTGTGTGTGCCTAGTAACCCAAGTCTGCTCCTCTGTGTGTGTGTGTGTGTGTGTGTGCCTAGTAAGCCAAGTCTGCTCCTCTGTTTGTCTGTGTACCTAGTAACCCAAGTTTGCTCCTCTGTGTGTGTTTGTGTGCCTAGTAACCCAAGTCTTCTCCTCTGTGTGTGTGTACCTAGTAACCCAAGTCTACTCCTCTGTGTGTGTACCTAGTAACCCAAGTCTGCTCCTCTGTGTGTGTGCCTAGTAAACCAAGTCTTCTCCTTTGTGTGTGTGTGTGTGTGTGTGCCTAGTAACCCAAGTCTGCTCCTCTGTCTGTCTGTGTGCCTAGTAACCCAAGTTTGCTCCTCTGTGTGTGTGTGTTTGTGCCTAGTAACCCAAGTCTGCTCCTATGTGTGTCTGTGTGCCTAGTAACCCAAGTCTGCTCCTCTGTGTGCCTAGTAACCCAAGTCTGCTTCTTTGTGTGTGTGCCTAGTTACCCAAGGCTGCTTCTGTGTGTGTGTGGGTGGGTGTGTGTGTGCC
>NW_026511606.1:85000-117735 GCF_027579735.1 Bombina bombina
CCGAGGCTGCTTCTCTGTGTGTGTCTCTAGTAACCCAAGGCTGCTCCTCTGTGTATGTGTGTGTCTCTAGTAACCCGAGGCTGCTCCTCTGTGTATGTGTGTGTCTCTAGTAACCCAAGGCTGCTCCTCTGTGTTTGTGTGTGTCTCTAGTAACCCAAGGCTGCTCCTCTGTGTATGTGTGTGTCTCTAGTAACCCAAGGCTGCTCCTCTGTGTATGTGTGTGTCTCTAGTAACCCAAGGCTGCTTCTCTGTGTGTGTGTGTGCGCACCTAGTAACCCAAGGCTGCTCCTCTGTGTATGTGTGTGTCTCTAGTAACCCGAGGCTGCTCCTCTGTGTATGTGTGTGTCTCTAGTAACCCAAGGCTGCTCCTCTGTGTATGTGTGTGTCTCTAGTAACCCAAGGCTGCTTCTCTGTGTATGTGTGTGTCTCTAGTAACCCAAGGCTGCTTCTCTGTGTGTGTGTGCGCACCTAGTAACCCAAGGCTGCTCCTCTGTGTATGTGTGTGTCTCTAGTAACCTAAGGCTGCTCCTCTGTGTATGTGTGTGCACCTAGTAACCCGAGGCTGCTTCTCTGTGTGTGTGTGTGCACCTAGTAACCCGAGGCTGCTTCTCTGTGTGTGTGTGCGCACCTAGTAACCCGAGGCTGCTTCTCTGTGTGTGTGTGCGCACCTAGTAACCCGAGGCTGCTTCTCTGTGTGTGTGTGTCTCTAGTAACCCGAGGCTGCTCCTCTGTGTATGTGTGTGTCTCTAGTAACCCAAGGCTGCTCCTCTGTGTATGTGTGTGTCTCTAGTAACACAAGGCTGCTCCTCTGTGTATGTGTGTGTCTCTAGTAACCCAAGGCTGCTCCTCTGTGTATGTGTGTGTCTCTAGTAACCCAAGGCTGCTCCTCTGTGTATGTGTGTGTCTCTAGTAACCCAAGGCTGCTTCTCTGTGTGTGTGTGCGCACCTAGTAACCCAAGGCTGCTCCTCTGTGTATATGTGTGTCTCTAGTAACCCAAGGCTGCTCCTCTGTGTATGTGTGTGTCTCTAGTAACCCAAGGCTGCTCCTCTGTGTATGTGTGTGTCTCTAGTAACCCAAGGCTGCTCCTCTGTGTATGTGTGTGTCTCTAGTAACCCAAGGCTGCTTCTCTGTGTGTGTGTGCGCACCTAGTAACCCAAGGCTGCTCCTCTGTGTATGTGTGTGTCTCTAGTAACCCAAGGCTGCTCCTCTGTGTATGTGTGTGTCTCTAGTAACCCAAGGCTGCTCCTCTGTGTATGTGTGTGTCTCTAGTAACCCAAGGCTGCTCCTCTGTGTATGTGTGTGTCTCTAGTAACCCAAGGCTGCTTCTCTGTGTGTGTGTGCGCACCTAGTAACCCAAGGCTGCTCCTCTGTGTATGTGTGTGTCTCTAGTAACCCAAGGCTGCTCCTCTGTGTATGTGTGTGTCTCTAGTAACCCAAGGCTGCTCCTCTGTGTATGTGTGTGTCTTTAGTAACCCAAGGCTGCTCCTCTGTGTATGTGTGTGTCTCTAGTAACCCAAGGCTGCTCCTCTGTGTATGCGTGTGTCTCTAGTAACCCAAGGCTGCTCCTCTGTGTATGTGTGTGTCTCTAGTAACCCGAGGCTGCTCCTCTGTGTATGTGTGTGTGTCTAGTAACCCGAGGCTGCTCCTCTGTGTATGTGTGTGTCTCTAGTAACCCAAGGCTGCCCCTTGCGGGCGTGACCCCAGCCATCCCCTCACTTGTGTGCTTTCCCACCATGTGTAGTAGATAATAAGAAACTTGTGTCACAGTAAGTGGATTGATATTTGTTTCACACAAGTGGTTTATTGTGATAACTGATCCAGTCAGGGTAGCTCCGTGTTGCAGGGTCGGAGTTTGCTGATGCTTACGACCTATTGTACCCTGCAGATATTAATCTGCTATTTACTTGTCATTGTCTGGTCACCCTTGGACTTCATTCCCTGTACGGAGCTGAACCTGGCAGATAAGAGCTGATCTTTGCTCCTGACCTGAGTGCTGCACAGATTGTTACCTCACAACAAACATGGCAGTTTATACCAGTTCCCCCTTTTACTAATAAAATCTCATCTAGACATAAGGGATAGAAAATAAACTGATTCTATCTGCATTTAAATGTTCAGCAATAGATTTGTTATCCTGCTTAATTTGAGATATGAAGTTTCTCCACCCTCAGCTCTTTGATGTCTTTAAAGGGACACTAAACCCATATTGTTTTTCTTTCATGATTCAGACAGAACATGCAATTTTAAGCAACTTTCTAATTTACTCCTATTATTAATTTTTCTTCATTCTCTTGCTATCTTTATTTAAAAAGCAGGAATGTGATTTATAGGAGCTGGCCCATTTTTGGTTAAGAACCTGGGTTATGTTTGCTTATTGGTGGGTAAATGTAAGCCTCCAATAAGCAAGTGCTATCCATGGTGCTAAACCTAAAATGGGCTGGCTGCTAAGATTTACATTCCTGCATTTAAAATAAAGATATCAAGAGAACAAAGAAAAATTGATAATAGGAGTAAATTAGAAAGAAAAAAATTGGGTTCAGTGTCCCTTTCAGTATCTTCTTATCTAAAGTCAGGGTAATACTAAAGCTTTTACACATTAAAGGGACACTGAACCCAAATTTTTTCTTTCTTTCATGTAATTAGCAAGAGTCCATGAGCTAGTGACGTATGGGATATACATTCCCACCAGGAGGGGCAAAGTTTCCCAAACCTCAAAATGCCTACAAATACACCCCTCACCACACCCACAATTCAGTTTTACAAACTTTGCCTCCGATGGAGGTGGTGAAGTAAGTTTGTGCTAGATTCTACGTTGATATGCGCTCCGCAGCAAGTTGGAACCCGGTTTTCCTCTCAGCGTGCAGTGAATGTCAGAGGGATGTGAGGAGAGTATTGCCTATTTGAATGCAGTGATCTCCTTCTACGGGGTCTATTTCATAGGTTCTCTGTTATCGGTCGTAGAGATTCATCTCTTACCTCCCTTTTCAGATCGACGATATACTCTTATATATACCATTACCTCTGCTGATTCTCGTTTCAGTACTGGTTTGGCTATCTGCTATATGTAGATGAGTGTCCTGGGGTAAGTAAGTCTTATTTTCTGTGACACTCCAAGCTATGGTTGGGCACTTTGTTTATAAAGTTCTAAATATATGTATTCAAACATTTATTTGCCTTGACTCAGAATGTTCAACTTTCCTTATTTTCAGACAGTCAGTTTCATATTTGGGATAATGCATTTTAATTCAACATTTTTCTTACCTTAAAATTTGACTTTTTCCCTGTGGGCTGTTAGGCTCGCGGGGGCTGAAAATGCTTAATTTTATTGCGTCATTCTTGGCGCGGACTTTTTTGGCGCAAAAATTCTATTTCCGTTTCCGGCGTCATACGTGTCGCCAGAAGTTGCGTCTTTTTTTTGACGTTATTTTGCGCCAAAAATGTCGGCGTTCCGGATGTGGCGTCATTTTTGGCGCCAAAAAGCATTTAGGCGCCAAATAATGTGGGCGTCTTATTTGGCGCGAAAAAATATGGGCGTCGCTTTTGTCTCCACATTATTTAAGTCTCATTTTTTATTGCTTCTGGTTGCTAGAAGCTTGTTCTTTGGCATTTTTTCCCATTCCTGAAACTGTCATTTAAGGAATTTGATCAATTTTGCTTTATATATATGTTGTTTTTTCTCTTACATATTGCAAGATGTCTCACGTTGCATCTGAGTCAGAAGATACTACAGGAAAATCGCTGTCTAGTGCTGAATCTACCAAAGCTAAGTGTATCTGCTGTAAACTTTTGGTAGCTCTTCCTCCAGCTGTTGTTTGTATTGATTGTCATGACAAACTTGTTAAAGCAGATAATATTTCCTTTAGTAAAGTACCATTGCCTGTTGCAGTTCCTTCAACATCTAAGGTGCAGAATGTTCCTGATAATATAAGAGATTTTGTTTCTGAATCCATAAAGAAGGCTATGTCTGTTATTTCTCCTTCTAGTAAACGTAAAAAATCTTTTAAAACTTCTCTCCCTACAGATGAATTTTTAAATGAACATCATCATTCTGATTCTGATGATTCCTCTGGTTCAGAGGATTCTGTCTCAGAGGTTGATGCTGATAAATCTTCATATTTATTTTAAAATGGAATTTATTCGTTCTTTACTTAAAGAAGTACTAATTGCTTTAGAAATAGAGGATTCTGGTCCTCTTGATACTAATTCTAAACGTTTAGATAAGGTATTTAAAGCTCCTGTGGTTATTCCAGAAGTTTTTCCTGTTCCTAATGCTATTTCTGCAGTAATTTCCAAAGAATGGGATAATTTGGGTAATTCATTTACTCCTTCTAAACGTTTTAAGCAATTATATCCTGTGCCGTCTGACAGATTAGAATTTTGGGACAAGATCCCTAAAGTTGATGGGGCTATTTCTACCCTTGCTAAACGTACTACTATTCCTACGTCAGATGGTACTTCGTTTAAGGATCATCTAGATAGGAAAATTGAATCCTTTCTAAGAAAAGCTTATCTGTGTTCAGGTAATCTTCTTAGACCTGCTATATCTTTGGCTGATGTTGCTGCAGCTTCAACTTTTTGGTTGGAAACTTTGGCGCAACAAGTAACACATCGTGATTCTCATGATATTATTATTCTCCTTCAGCATGCTAATAATTTTATCTGTGATGCCATTTTTGATATTATCAGAGTTGATGTCAGGTTTATGTCTCTAGCTATTTTAGCTAGAAGAGCTTTATGGCTTAAAACTTGGAATGCTGATATGGCTTCTAAATCAACTTTACTTTCCATTTCTTTCCAGGGTAACAAATTATTTGGTTCTCAGTTGGATTCCATTATTTCAACTGTTACTGGTGGGAAAGGAACTTTTTTACCACAGGATAAAAAATCTAAAGGTAAAAACAGGGCTAATAATCGTTTTCGTTCCTTTCGTTTCAACAAAGAACAAAAGCCTGATCCTTCATCCTCAGGAGCAGTTTCAGTTTGGAGACCATCTCCAGCCTGGAATAAATCCAAGCCAGCTAGAAAGGCAAAGCCTGCTTCTAAGTCCACATGAAGGTGCGGCCCTCATTCCAGCTCAGCTGGTAGGGGGCAGGTTACGTTTTTTCAAGGAAATTTGGATCAATTCTGTTCACAATCTTTGGATTCAGAGCATTGTTTCAGAAGGGTACAGAATTGGTTTCAAGTTGAGACCTCCTGCAAAGAGATTTTTTCTTTCCCGTGTCCCAGTAAATCCAGTAAAAGCTCAAGCATTTCTGAAATGTGTTTCAGATCTAGAGTTGACTGGAGTAATTATGCCAGTTCCAGTTCCGGAACAGGGGATGGGGTTTTATTCAAATCTCTTCATTGTACCAAAGAAGGAGAATTCTTTCAGACCAGTTCTGGATCTAAAAATATTGAATCGTTATGTAAGGATACCAACGTTCAAGATGGTAACTGTAAGGACTATCTTACCTTTTGTTCAGCAAGGGAATTATATGTCCACAATAGATTTACAGGATGCATATCTGCATATTCCGATTCATCCAGATCATTATCAGTTCCTGAGATTCTCGTTTCTGGACAAGCATTACCAATTTGTGGCTCTGCCGTTTGGCCTAGCTACAGCTCCAAGAATTTTTACAAAGGTTCTCGGTGCCCTGCTGTCTGTAATCAGAGAACAGGGTATTGTGGTATTTCCTTATTTGGACGATATCTTGGTACTTGCTCAGTCTTTACATTTAGCAGAATCTCATACGAATCGACTTGTGTTGTTTCTTCAAGATCATGGTTGGAGGATCAATTTACCAAAAAGTTCTTTGATTCCTCAGACAAGGGTAACTTTTCTGGGTTTCCAGATGGATTCAGTGTCCATGACTCTGTCTTTAACAGACAAGAGACGTCTAAAGTTGATTGCAGCTTGTCGAAACCTTCAGTCACAATCATTCCCTTCGGTAGCCTTATGCATGGAAATTCTAGGTCTTATGACTGCTGCATCGGACGCGATCCCTTTTGCTCGTTTTCACATGCGACCTCTTTAGCTCTGTATGCTGAAGCAATGGTGCAAGGATTACACGAAGATATCTCAATTAATATCTTTAAAACCGATTGTTCGACACTCTCTAACATGGTGGACAGATCACCATCGTTTAATTCAGGGGGCTTCTTTTGTGCTTCCGACCTGGACTGTAATTTCAACAGATGCAAGTCTCACAGGTTGGGGAGCTGTGTGGGGATCTCTGACGGCACAAGGAGTTTGGGAATCTCAGGAGGTGAGATTACCGATCAATATTTTGGAACTCCGTGCAATTTTCAGAGCTCTTCAGTTTTGGCCTCTTCTGAAGAGAGAATCGTTCATTTGTTTTCAGACAGACAATGTCACAACTGTGGCATACATCAATCATCAAGGAGGGACTCACAGTCCTCTGGCTATGAAAGAAGTATCTCGAATTTTGGTTTGGGCGGAATCCAGCTCCTGTCTAATCTCTGCGGTTCATATCCCAGGTGTAGACAATTGGGAAGCGGATTATCTCAGTCGCCAAACGTTGCATCCGGGCGAATGGTCTCTTCACCCAGAGGTATTTCTTCAGATTGTTCAAATGTGGGAGCTTCCAGAAATAGATCTGATGGCGTCCCATCTAAACAAGAAACTTCCCAGGTATCTGTCCAGATCCCGGGATCCTCAGGCGGAGGCAGTGGATGCATTATCACTTCCTTGGAAGTATCATCCTGCCTATATCTTTCCGCCTCTAGTTCTTCTTCCAAGAGTAATCTCCAAGATTCTGAAGGAATGCTCGTTTGTTCTGCTGGTAGCTCCGGCATGGCCTCACAGGTTTTGGTATGCGGATCTTGTCCGGATGGCCTCTTGCCAACCGTGGACTCTTCCGTTAAGACCAGACCTTCTGTCACAAGGTCCTTTTTTCCATCAGGATCTGAAATCCTTAAACTTAAAGGTATGGAGTTTGAACGCTTGATTCTTGGTCAAAGAGGTTTCTCTGACTCTGTGATTAATACTATGTTACAGGCTCGTAAATCTGTATCTCGAGAGATATATTATAGAGTCTGGAAGACTTATATTTCTTGGTGTCTTTCTCATCATTTTTCCTGGCATTCTTTTAGAATACCGAGAATTTTACAGTTTCTTCAGGATGGTTTAGATAAGGGTTTGTCCGCAAGTTCTTTGAAAGGACAAATCTCTGCTCTTTCTGTTCTTTTTCACAGAAAGATTGCTATTCTTCCTGATATTCATTGTTTTGTACAAGCTTTGGTTCGTATAAAACCTGTCATTAAGTCAATTTCTCCTCCTTGGAGTTTGAATTTGGTTCTGGGAGCTCTTCAAGCTCCTCCGTTTGAACCTTTGCATTCATTGGACATTAAATTACTTTCTTGGAAAGTTTTGTTCCTTTTGGCCATCTCTTCTGCCAGAAGAGTTTCTGAATTATCTGCTCTTTCTTGTGAGTCTCCTTTTCTGATTTTTCATCAGGATAAGGCGGTGTTGCGAACTTCTTTTGAATTTTTACCTAAAGTTGTGAATTCCAACAACATTAGTAGAGAAATTGTGGTTCCTTCATTATGTCCTAATCCTAAGAATTCTAAGGAAAAATCGTTGCATTCTTTGG
The DNA here is from genome assembly GCF_027579735.1 of Bombina bombina. NCBI lineage: Eukaryota > Metazoa > Chordata > Amphibia > Anura > Bombinatoridae > Bombina > Bombina bombina. Next base: position 92,597 of record NW_026511606.1, read on the forward strand.
ATGTTGTTAGAGCTTTGAAATATTATGTTGAAGCTACGAAATCTTTTCGTAAGACTTCTAGTCTATTTGTTATCTTTTCCGGTTCTAGAAAAGGCCAGAAAGCTTCTGCCATTTCTTTGGCATCTTGGTTGAAATCTTTAATTCATCTTGCCTATGTTGAGTCGGGTAAAACTCCGCCTCAGAGAATTACAGCTCATTCTACTAGGTCAGTTTCTACTTCCTGGGCGTTTAGGAATGAAGCTTCGGTTGACCAGATCTGCAAAGCAGCAACTTGGTCCTCTTTGCATACTTTTACTAAATTCTACCATTTTGATGTATTCTCTTCTTCTGAAGCAGTTTTTGGTAGAAAAGTACTTCAGGCAGCGGTTTCAGTTTGAATCTTCTGCTTATGTTTTTCGTTAAACTTTATTTTGGGTGTGGATTATTTTCAGCAGGAATTGGCTGTCTTTATTTTATCCCTCCCTCTCTAGTGACTCTTGTGTGGAAAGATCCACATCTTGGGTAGTCATTATCCCATACGTCACTAGCTCATGGACTCTTGCTAATTACATGAAAGAAAACATAATTTATGTAAGAACTTACCTGATAAATTCATTTCTTTCATATTAGCAAGAGTCCATGAGGCCCGCCCTTTTTTTGTGGTGGTTATGATTTTTTTTGTATAAAGCACAATTATTCCAATTCCTTATTTTATATGCTTTCGCACTTTTTTATCACCCCACTTCTTGGCTATTCGTTAAACTGAATTGTGGGTGTGGTGAGGGGTGTATTTGTAGGCATTTTGAGGTTTGGGAAACTTTGCCCCTCCTGGTGGGAATGTATATCCCATACGTCACTAGCTCATGGACTCTTGCTAATATTAAAGAAATGAATTTATCAGGTAAGTTCTTACATAAATTATGTTTTTGTAATTCAGAAAGAGCATGCAATTTTAAGCAACTTTTTAATTTACTCCTATTATCAATTTTTCTTCGTTCTCTTGCTATCATTATTTGAAAAAGAAGGCATCTAAGCTTTTTTTTTGGTTTCAATACTCTGGACAGCACTTTTTTATTGGTGGATGAATTTATCCACCAATCAGCAAGGACAACCCAGGTTGTTCACCAAAAATGGTCCGGCATCTAAATTTACATTCTTGCCTTTCAAATAAAGATACCAAGAGAATGAAGAAAATTTGATAATAGGAGTAAATTAAAAAGTTGCTTAAAATTTCATGCTCAATCTGAATCACAAAAGAAAAATTTTGGGTACAGTGTCCCTTTAAAGATACATGAAACTTTATGATGCTGACAGAGTGTGCAATTCCTTCTATTATCAAGTGTACTTCTGTTGGTTTGTTGCAGAGCATACTTAGGTAGGTTCACAGGTGTGGAACGAAATACAGAGATAATTAAGTACATATTCTATTCCAAGGAAAATGCAGTCTTGTAAAGAGACACACATGCAAAAGACGATGCTTTAACATATTTGAGCAGGGGTCTTCAAGCTTTTTTTCCCCCCCTGCAAGACCCTGTGCAATAATGGCACATACATTTGCGACCCTATTATTCTTCTTTTGAACATTTCTGAAGTAATATACAAGATAGCTGCAATTTTGGACAAAGTGACTGATATGTGTACATACTTTATTACTGATTTTCAGTGAAAGTGTTGCAAAAGGTTGTACCATATATATATATCTTTCTTTCTTTCTTTCTTTCTTTCTCTTTCTTTCTCTCTCTTTCCTTCTCTTTCATTCTCTCTTCTTCTCTCTTCTTCTCTCTTCCTCTCTCTTCCTCTCTCTTCCTCTCTCTTTCTTCCTCTCTCTTCCTCTCTCTTTCTTCTTCTCTTCCTCTCTCTTTCTTCTTCTCTTCCTCTCTCTTTCTTCTTCTCTTCCTCTCTCTTTCTTCTTCTCTTCCTCTCTCTTTCTTCTTCTCTTCCTCTCTCTTTCTTCTTCTCTTCCTCTCTCTTTCTTCTTCTCTTCCTCTCTCTTTCTTCTCTCTCCTATTATATAAAAGGCAAAGTGTTTGTCCAAAGCTGTCATGCGCAGTAGAGACAGCACAAGGACAAACACACCTGGCCTTACCTGACAATCCATGCTGTTTGCGGCGAAAGTGGGAGGGGTGTGGCAGGGGCGTGGTCGGGCGCAGTCGGCTCGACAGAGAGGGGAGAGACAAAAGAGATGGGAAAAAGCAGAAGAGAGGGGAAAATGCAAAATAGAGGGGAAAGAGCAGAACAGAGGAAAGAGAGAGAAAAAGAGAGGGGGGGGGGAGAGAGAGAAAAAGAGAGGGGGGGAGAGAGAAAAAGAGAGGGGGGGGAGAGAGAGAAAAAGAGAGAGGGGGGGGGGAGAGAGAAAAAGAGAGGGGGGGGGGAGAGAGAGAAAAAGAGAGGGGGGGGGGGAGAGAGAGAAAAAGAGAGGGGGGGGGGGAGAGAGAAAAAGAGAGGGTTAAAAAAACAAGTTGCACAAACTATGAGAAAACCACATCAAAATAAGCTATTACATACATATATACACTTTTTATTAAAAACCATTACATTTATATTCAAGAATAGTTTTCAAATGGTTATGGCATAGCTTTAGTAGAGGTGTGCAAGACCTGGAGGAGCTTTTCTCAAGCACTTTTAGAGCTTCATTTTGAGTGTATAGAAAGTGTATTTTTGTTAATACTAATGTGTAATATAAGCGTGTATCATGAAAGTTCAATAACGTATAGGGAATTGATGGGGGGTTTATAGCGTTAGGCTGATGAAATCACGTATAGGGAATTGATGGGGGGTTTATAGCGTTAGGCTGATGAAATCACATATAGGGAATTGATGGGGGGTTTATAGCGTTAGGCTGATGAAATCACATATAGGGAATTGATGGGGGGTTTATAGCGTTAGGCTGATGAAATCACATATAGGGAATTGATGGGGGTTTATAGCGTTAGGCTGATGAAATCACGTATAGGAAATTGATGGGGGGTTTATAGCGTTAGGCTGATGAAATCACGTATAGCAAATTGATGGGGGGTTTCTAGCGTTAGGCTGATTAAATCACATATAGGGAATTGATGGGGAGTTTCTAGCGTTAGGCTGATGAAATCACGTATAGGAAATTGATGGGGGGTTTCTAGCGTTAGGCTGATGAAATCACATATAGGGAATTGATGGGGGGTTTCTAGCGTTAGGCTGATGAAATCACGTATAGGAAATTGATGGGGGGTTTCTAGCGTTAGGCTGATGAAATCACATATAGGGAATTGATGGGGGGGTTTCTAGCGTTAGGCTGATGAAATCACATATAGGGAATTGATGGGGGGGTTTCTAGCGTTAGGCTGATGAAATCACGTATAGGAAATTGATGGGGGGTTTCTAGCGTTAGGCTGATGAAATCACATATAGGGAATTGATGGGGGGTTTCTAGCGTTAGGCTGATGAAATCACGTATAGGAAATTGATGGGGGGTTTCTAGCGTTAGGCTGATGAAATCACATATAGGGAATTGATGGGGGGGTTTCTAGCGTTAGGCTGATGAAATCACATATAGGGAATTGATGGGGGGTTTCTAGCGTTAGGCTGATGAAATCACATATAGGGAATTGATGGGGGGGTTTATAGCGTTAGGCTGATGAAATCACATATAGGGAATTGATGGGGGGGTTTATAGCGTTATGCTGATGAAATCACGTATAGGGAATTGATGGGGATTTATAGTGTTAGGCTGATTAAAGCGACACTCAATCAAAAATAAACTTTCATTATTCAGATAGAGCATGCCATTTTAAACAACTTTCCAATTTACTTCCATTAACTAAATGTGCACAGTCTTTTTATATTTAAACTTTTTGAGTCACCAGCTCCTACTGAGCATGTGCAAGAATAAGTGTGTATGCATTTGTGATTGATGGAGTTGATGGGGGTTTTATAGCATTAGGCTGATGAAATCACGTATAGGGAATTGATGGGGGCTTATAGCGTTAAGCTGATGAAATCATGTATAGGTAATTGATGGGGGGTTTATAGCGTTAGGCTGATTAAATCATGTATAGGGAATTGATGGGGGGGTTTTATAGTGTTAGGCTGATGAAATATGTGTAGGGAATTGATGGGGGTTTATAGTGTTAGACTGATTAAAGCAACACTCAATCAAAAATAAACTTTCATTATTCAGATAGAGCAGCCATTTTAAACCACTTTCCAATTTACTTCCATTAACAAAATGTGCACAGTCTTTTTATATTTAAACTTTCTTTTACAAGATATGACGAGTCCATGGATTTCATCCTTACTTATTGGATATCGCCTCCTGGTCAGCAGGAGGAGGCAAAGAGCACCACAGCAGAGCTGTATATATAGCTCCTCCCTTCCCTCCCACCCCAGTCATTCTCTTTGCCTGTGTTAGTGATAGGAAGAGGTAAAGTGAGGTGTTAGTTTAGATTCTTCAATCAAGAGTTTTTTTATTTTTAAATGGTACCAAAGTGTGCTATTTTACTACCGGGCAGCCTATGAAAACCAATTATGTTATGGGAACTTGTGAGGTTTTAGTCTCACTACGCCTCCCATATTGGTGCTGCCTGGATATGGACTTAGTGAATTTTCCTAAGACCCTTCTGTCTTCACAGGACCTCAGGAGGAAGAGTGGACCTCTTGAAACTGTGAGTAATTTCATGCTGTCCCTCAGCATGGAGGTAAGTGCAGTCTCTTTAATTCTGGGGCTCTGCAGCTTATACTCAGAATTGACTGTACTCTGCTCTTGCGGTTGGGGGCTATGGGCTCTGATAAGGGTCTCCCTGTGCAAATATGTTGGTTGTCATTAGATAAAGTATAACAGATGACAACCAACACATTATTCATTTTTCAAGACAGTCCGGCATTTCAATCATTAGCCAAAAGCGCTGGGAAGTTTATTATAGTACTCAGATGTGAGAGTACGGTAACGGGCATGACTCTGTTTATTTTTATTTTTACAGCCTTTAACGCCCGCACAAACGACGCCATGTTCTTCAACGGCGTCTGCTTCTTTCACTTTGCAGGATATGGCTGCAGTTATGTCATCTACTCTTACAGAAGTTTTATCTAAGTTGCCAGTGTTACAAGGCAAACGCAGCAGGACAGAAGCCCATGTGGTCCCTGCAACGACTGTGACTCTATTGTGGTCCCACCAGAGAAATTGTGTAAGATGGATAAATACTTAGAGATCCCTTCTTATTCTGATGGTTTTTCCGGTTCCTAAGAGAATTTCGGAAATTGTTACAAGGGAATGGGGAAGGCCAGGTATTCCGTTCTCTCCTTCCCCTATTTTTAACCCTTTAAGGACACAGCTTTCAGTTTGCTCAATTGTTTTATGACGGAAAAATTCCGTCATATGTCCTTAAGAGGTTAAGAAAATGTACCCTATAGCCGACACCGTCTTGGACTCTTGGCAGACGGTTCCTAAGGTGGAGGGAGCTATCTCTACTCTTGCAAAGCGTACAACTATTCCTATTGAGGACAGTTGTGCTTTCAAAGACCCTATGGATAAGAAGTTGGAGGGTCTTCTCAAAAAACTATATGTTCATCAGGGGTTTTTATTGCAACCAGCGTCCTGCATTGTAACAGTCACGACTGCGGCTGCCTTTTGGTTTGATGCTCTAGAAGAGCCTCTTAGGACTGAGACTTCTTTGGAGGAAATACAAAATAGAATTAAGGCCCTTAAGCTGGCTAATTCTTTTATTACGGATGCTGCCTTTCAGGTCACCAAATTGGCAGCTAAGAGTTCGGGATTCTCCATCTTAGCACGGAGAGCCCTATGGTTGAAATCTTGGTCTGCGGATGTGTCCTCTAAATCCAAGCTTTTGGCTATTCCTTTCAAGGGAAAGACCCTATTCGGGCCTGACTTGGAAGAAATCATTTCTGACATTACGGGAGGTAAGGGTCACCTCCTTCCTCAAGATAAGGCATCTAAGCTAATGTCATATAAATTCATGTAGGTATCTCATAATCACAGTTCAGTACTGTTGCTTTAAGGCTGCATTGCGCTCCCTTTTATAAGCAAGTAAGATCCTTTAGCACATTGCTTGTTGTTGAACCTCCCTCTACTGGGAACCTGTGTTTCCTGGACCGATCAAGCCTTCCTTCTGGAACCTGAAGCGTCAGCAGTCACTTGTCAGGTATCACTGTTGCCTGTCTCTCGTGTATTGGACTCGCCCACTCAGCTGTTCCGCTCTTCGCGGTCAAACACAGAGCAGCGTGTATTGAAGCAGTCAACCTCTCTGCTGCTGGACATTCAGCAAGTACTTACCGAACACTGTGATAAAAGCTTATGCAGATCAAACGTTCAGTCTGAACCTGCCTGGTCTGTAATATACTGTTTACTGTGATAAGCATAACTTAAAGGGCCAGTAACCCCACCAAATAAGGTTATATAATAATGCACACAGTGCAGAATTATATAACATTAGCCTAGCGCCACGTTTCTAAAGCAGAGTATAGCAAAGATACTTATTTAATAAATAGTTAATCACAGCACCACTAAAGCATTCTATCCACTGTCAAAAAAATAAATAAAAAAATTATATATATATTTAGGGTGCAAGAGTTTGGTAAAACCTCCAATTCTACCATCTACAAATAACAAAAAAAGAACTCAGCACACCTCAATTTAGCAAAAGTGTAAATGCAATTTATTATAAAGTATCTAAATACAATTCTATAGTATGAATCCACAACTTTCAGTCCATCCACACACGCAAACCACTTTCATTCATAAAACAATCAGATTCAACACAGGCGTCCCTGGAAGAATCAGCCAAGGCTCTCAGAAAACCGCTATTTATGTCTTAGAAAGTTCATATGGATGAAAAAATGAACAGTCCCTTAGACATGCAGAACTTTCACAGTTATTTTGAATATATAATCTTTGATGCAATTTTTCAGATATAGTTGCTGTAAAAAGATTTTTTTCGATTACAAATATATCTTCTTAGGCATGAGATTTGAATAACATTTTGAAATATGTAATCATTCCCTTGTTCAGCATACACCTTTTCATGATGAGTATAAGCACATTTATGGGTTAGTGCAGAACAAGACAAAAGCCGTTAGTTCATCCAGCATATGTATTAAACTTAATCTTGTGTAAACACTCAGTATACTCCAAGGCTCTTTCCAAGTTCCCCTCTTTAAACCACACTTGCGGTTGGGTAGTATTCAGCCCGGGTATCGGTGCTTAACTATTCTAACAGTTCATGTTGTAACATATGCATGAAGTTTCTATCACTTCCCAGTATTAGAGTGTTAATGAATTATAGCGTCTCTAATGTGGTAGAAGCCGTGTGTTAAATCAGTAAGTGTATCACCAATCATCTGTATTGCGTCTGTATTAGTATAGAAGCTGGCCAGTTAGAACATGCATGTTAATTAGCTTTATAATACTTGCGATTTCATATCCTTTTGAACAAATGGAGATGCCCCCGACTTTTATCCACTCGTGCGGACGGGAGAACAAACACTTGATTCGGTCTTAAGTCTTTATGGAACAACGGCTCTTTTCTGTAATCTTTTTGCATCAAAGTCCTTGTATCGACAAGCGGTTCAGTGAGTGTAAGGCAGCTCACTGAACCGCTTGTCGATACAAGGACTTTGATGCAAAAAGATTACAGAAAAGAGCCGTTGTTCCATAAAGATACAAGACCGAATCAAGTGTTTGTTCTCCCGTCCGCACGAGTGGATAAAAGTCGGGGGCATCTCCATTTGTTTAAAAGGATATGAAATCGCAAGTATTATAAAGCTAATTAACATGCATGTTCTAACTGGCCAGCTTCTATACTAATACAGACGCAATACAGATGATTGGTGATACACTTACTGATTTAACACACGGCTTCTACCACATTAGAGACGCTATAATTCATTAACACTCTAATACTGGGAAGTGATAGAAACTTCATGCATATGTTACAACATGAACTGTTAGAATAGTTAAGCACCGATACCCGGGCTGAATACTACCCAACCGCAAGTGTGGTTTAAAGAGGGGAACTTGGAAAGAGCCTTGGAGTATACTGAGTGTTTACACAAGATTAAGTTTAATACATATGCTGGATGAACTAACGGCTTTTGTCTTGTTCTGCACTAACCCATAAATGTGCTTATACTCATCATGAAAAGGTGTATGCTGAACAAGGGAATGATTACATATTTCAAAATGTTATTCAAATCTCATGCCTAAGAAGATATATTTGTAATCGAAAAAAATCTTTTTACAGCAACTATATCTGAAAAATTGCATCAAAGATTATATATTCAAAATAACTGTGAAAGTTCTGCATGTCTAAGGGACTGTTCATTTTTTCATCCATATGAACTTTCTAAGACATAAATAGCGGTTTTCTGAGAGCCTTGGCTGATTCTTCCAGGGACGCCTGTGTTGAATCTGATTGTTTTATGAATGAAAGTGGTTTGCATGTGTGGATGGACTGAAAGTTGTGGATTCATACTATAGAATTGTATTTAGATACTTTATAATAAATTGCATTTACACTTTTGCTAAATTGAGGTGTGCTGAGTTCTTTTTTTGTTAAGTATAGCAAAGATATTTACCTACGATAATCTATTTTTCAGAGCGCCGCTCCTGGCTCTACAGAGCGGGTCTGTTTTTTACCTAAGCGCATCGGGCACGCTGTCTAGTCACAGCAAGCCCGATCGCGCCATTAAACTGAATGTGCTCGCTCCCGCTGGGGTATGGTAGCGAGAGCGAGCTACATTCAGTTTAATGGCGCGATCGGGCGTGCTGTGACTAGACAGCTTGCCCGATGCGCTTAGATAAAAAACAGACCCGCTCAGTAGAGCCAGGAGCGGCGTTCTGAAAATTAGATTATCGTAGGTAAATATCTTTGCTATACTCTGCTTTTGAAACGTGGCACTAGGCTAATGTTATATAATTCTGCACTGTGTGCATTATTATATAACCTTATTTGGTGGGGTTACTGGCCCTTTAAACCGGTACTGTCAGCTGTTTTGCAATTGCTACGCTAACCTGTCGGGTACAAATTTACCATCTGTGCACTAGATATGTGTTGATCTTATGTTTATCTTCAACCACTTTGCGCAAGTTATACCTGCACATAATTCTTCTATTTACTGCTTGTTTTTTTGAGAAAAGCCCACGTTAGGAATTTCTTGTCTCTACATCACAACCTGAAGTTCCTCACATAAATTTATGAAAAAAACAATTGTGATCACAGATCCACAGTCTTGTGTTGTAGCAGTAATAAAAACAGCTGCTCAACTAGGCAGTGGTATATTAATTGTTACATGGGTTCCACCTTACATAAGAACAATGTGAGGAAGATACTAATGTCACACAAAATATTATATGACACACACAAACATAGATTTAATCTGCACATTTGATTCTTCCATTTAGTTGACAGATATCATTACAGCTAAGGGGACGACAAAGTAATTTTCGTTCCTTTCGTAATTTCAAGGGAGTTCCCCCTTCCTCTTCCGCTAAAGGGGTGGCCCATGACCTGCGACCGGATCTAGTAGGGGGCAGACTTTCTCTCTTTGTCCAAGCTTGGATAAGAGACGTTCAGGATCCATGGACACTGGAAATCGTGTCTCAAGGGTATCAGTTGGAGTTCAAAAATTCCTTCCCAAGGGGAAGGTTTCTTCTTTCACGATTGTCTGTAGACCAGATAAAAAGAGAGGCGTTCTTACGTTGTGTAGAGGACCTCTCCACCATGGGAGTAATTTTTCCCGTTCCAATACAGGAACAGGGGAAGGGATTTTACTCAAATCTTTTTGTGGTTCCCAAAAAAGAGGGAACGTTCCGACCAATTTTAGATCTCAAGAGTCTAAACAAGTTTCTCAGAGTTCCATCCTTCAAGATGGAGACTATTCGGACAATTCTTCCATTGATCCAAGAGGGTCAATATATGACTACCGTGGACTTAAAGGATGCATATCTTCATATTCCTATCCACAGAGATCATCACCAGTTCCTAAGGTTTGCCTTCCTGGACAAACATTTTCAGTTCGTGGCCCTTCCTTTCGGGCTGGCCACGGCACCCAGGATCACAAAGGTTCTAGGGTCTCTGCTAGCGGTTTTCAGACCACGGGGCATTGCAGTGGCGCTTTATCTGGACGATATTCTGATCCAGGCGTCGTCTTATCAACTGACCAAGTCTCATACCGACATGTTCTGTCCTTTTTAAGGACTCACGGGTGGAAGGTGAATCTAGAAAAAGAGTTCATTAATCCCACTGACAAGGGTTCCTTTCCTGGGAACTCTAATAGACTCTATATCCATGAAAATCTTGACAGAAATCAGAAAGTTAAAGATTCTGAATACATGCCGAGCCCTTCAGTCCAATCCTCGGCCATCAGTGGCTCAGTGCATGGAGGTAATTGGATTGATGGTGGCGGCAATGGACATCATTCCGTTTGCTCGTTTTCATCTTAGACCTCTACAACTGAGCATGCTCAGACAGTGGAATGGAGATTATGCAAATTTGTCTCCTCAGATCTGGATCAGGAGACAAGAGACTCTCTTCTTTGGTGGTTGTCGCCGGATCATCTGTCCCAAGGGACGTGCTTCTGCAGACCCTCATGGGTGATAGTGACAACAGACGCCAGTCTACTAGGATGGGGTGCAGTCTGGAATTCCCTGAAGGCTCATGGTGTGTGGACTCAGTTGGAGTCTCTACTTCCAATCAATATTCTGGAGTTAAAGGGACAGTCTACAAAATTTTTCTTATTTAAAAAAATAGATAATCCCTTTTTCTCCAACATAGGTGTGTCCGGTCCACGGCGTCATCCTTACTTGTGGGATATTCTCTTCCCCAACAGGAAATGGCAAAGAGCCCAGCAAAGCTGGTCACATGATCCCTCCTAGGCTCCGCCTACCCCAGTCATTCTCTTTGCCGTTGTACAGGCAACATCTCCACGGAGATGGCTTAGAGTTTTTTAGTGTTTAACTGTAGTTTTTATTATTCAATCAAGAGTTTGTTATTTTAAAATAGTGCTGGTATGTACTATTTACTCAGAAACAGAAAAGAGATGAAGATTTCTGTTTGTATGAGGAAAATGATTTTAGCACCGTAACTAAAATCCATGGCTGTTCCACACAGGACTGTTGAGAGCAATTAACTTCAGTTGGGGGAACAGTGTGCAGTCTCTTACTGCTTGAGGTATGACACATTCTAACAAGACGATGTAATGCTGGAAGCTGTCATTTTCCCTATGGGATCCGGTAAGCCATGTTTATTTAGATAGTAAATAAGGGCTTCACAAGGGCTTATTAAGACTGTAGACTTTTTCTGGGCTAAATCGATTCATTATTAACACATATTTAGCCTTGAGGAATCATTTATTCTGGGTATTTTGATATGATTATATCGGCAGGCACTGTTTTAGAACACTTTATTCTTTAGGGGCTTTCCCTAATCATAGTCAGAGCCTCATTTTCGCGCCGGTATGGCGCACTTGTTTTTGAGGACAGCATGGCATGCAGCTGCATGTGTGTGGAGCTCTGATACATAGAAAAGTCTTTCTGAAGGCATCATTTGGTATCGTATTCCCCTTTGGGCTTGGTTGGGTCTCAGTAAAGCAGATTCCAGGGACTGTAAAGGGGTTAAATATAAAAACGGCTCCGGTTCCGTTATTTTAAGGGTTAAAGCTTCCAAATTTGGTGTGCAATACTTTTAAGGCTTTAAGACACTGTGGTGAAATTTTGGTGAATTTTGAACAATTCCTTCATACTTTTTCGCAATTGCAATAATAAAGTGTGTTTAGTTTAAAATTTAAAGTGACAGTAACGGTTTTATTTTAAAACGTTTTTTGTGCTTTGTTATCAAGTTTATGCCTGTTTAACATGTCTGAACTACCAGATAGATTGTGTTCTGACTGTGGGGAAACCAAGGTTCCTTCTCATTTAACTATATGTATTTTATGTCATAAAAAAATTTAGTAAAAATGATGCCCAAGATGATTCCTCAAGTGAGGGGAGTAAGCATGGTACTGCATCATCCCCTCCTTCGTCTACACCAGTCTTGCCCATACAGGAGGCCCCTAGTACATCTAGTGTGCCAATACTCCTTACTATGCAACATTTAACGGCTGTAATGGATAATTCTATCAAAAACATTTTAGCCAATATGCCCACTTATCAGCGAAAGCGCGACTGCTCTGTTTTAGAAAATTCTGTAGAGCATGAGAACGCTGATGATATGGTTTCTGAAGGGCCCCTACACCAGTCTGAGGGGGCCAGGGAGGTTTTGTCTGAGGGAGAAATTTCAGATTCAGGAAACATTTCTCAACAAGCTGAACCTGATGTGATTACTTTTAAATTTAAGTTGGAACATCTCCGCGCTCTGCTTAAGGAGGTGTTATCCAATTTGGATGATTGTGATTATCTGGTCATTCCAGAACCACTATGTAAAATGGAAAAGTTCTTAGAGGCCCCGGGGCCCCCCGAAGCTTTTCCTATATCCAAGCGGGTGGCGTACATTGTTAGTAAAGAATGGGACAGGCCCGGTATACCTTTAGTACCTCCCCCCATATTTATAAAATTGTTTTCCTATAGTCGACCCCAGAAAGGACTGATGGCAGACAGTCCCCAAGGTCGAGGGGGCGGTTTCTACTCTACACAAGCGCGCCACTATACCCATAGAAGATAGTTGTGCTTTCCAAGATCCTATGGATAAAAAATTAGAAGGTCTGCTAAAGATGTTTGTTCAGCAAGGTTCCCTTCTACAACCAATTGCATGCATTGTCCCTGTCACTGCAGCCGCGTGTTTCTAGTTTGATGAGCTAGGAAAGGCGATTATTAGTAATTCTTCTTCTTATGAGGAGATTATGGACAGAATTCGTGCTCTTAAATTGGCTAATTCTTTCACCCTAGACGCCACCTTGCAATTGGCTAGGTTAGCGGCGAAAAAATTCTGGGTTTGCTATTGTGGCGCAGAGCGCTTTGGTTAAAATCTTGGGCAGCGGATGCGTCTTCCAAGAACAAATTGCTTGACATTCCTTTCAAGGGGAAAACACTCTTTGGCCCTGACTTGAAAGAGATTATCTCTGATATCACTGGGGGCAAGGGCCACGCCCTTCCTCAGGATAGGTCTTTTCAAGACCAAAAATAAACCTAAGTTTCGTCCCTTTCGCAGAAACGGATCAGCCCCAAGGGCTACGTCCTCTAAGCAGGAAGGTAATACTTCTCAAGCCAATCCAGCCTGGAGACCTATGCAAGGCTGGAGCAAAGGAAAGCAGGCCAGGAAACCTGCCACTGCTACCAAGACAGCATGAAATGCGGGCCCCCGATCCGGGACCGGATCTGGTGGGGGGCAGACTCTCTCTCTTCGCTCAGGCTTGGGAAAGAGATGTTCTGGATCCTTGGGCGCTAGAAATAGTCTCCCAAGGTTATTCTCTGGAGTTCAAGGGGCTTCCTCCAAGGGGGAGGTTCCACAGGTCTCAGTTGTCTTCAGACCACATAAGAAGACAGGCATTCTTACATTGGGTAGAAGACCTGCTAAAAATGGGAGTGATTCATCCCGTTCCATCAGGAGAACAAGGGATGGGGTTCTACTCCAATCTGTTCATAGTTCCCAAAAAAGAGGGAACGTTCAGACCAATCTTAGTTCTCAAGATCTTGAACAAGTTTCTCAAGGTTCCATCGTTCAAGATGGAAACCATTCGAACACTTCTTCCTTCCATCCAGGAAGGTCAATTCATGACCAAGGTGGATTTCAAGGATGCGTATCTACATATTCCTATCCACAAGGAACATCATCGGTTCCTAAGGTTTGCATTCCTGGACAAGCATTTCCAGTTCGTGGCATTTTCTTTCGGATTAGCCACTGCTCCTAGGATTTTCTCATAGGTACTAGGGTCCCTTCTGGCGGTGCTAAGACCAAGGGGCATTGCTGTAGTACCTTACTTGGACGACATTCTGATTCGAGCGTCGTCCCTTCCTCAAGTAAAGGCTCACACGGACATTGTCCTGGCCTTTCTCAGATCTCACGGATGGAAAGTGAACGTGGAAAAGAGTTCTCTATCTCCGTCAACGAGGGTTCCCTTCTTGGGAACTATAATAGACTCCTTAGAAATGAGGATTTTTCTGACAGAAGCCAGAAAAACAAAACTTCTAGACTCTTGTCGGATACTTCATTCCGTTCCTCTTCCTTCCATAGCGCAGTGCATGGAAGTGATAGGTTTGATGGTAGCGGCAATGGACATAGTTCCTTTTGTGCGCATTCATCTAAGACCATTACAACTGTTCATGCTCAGTCAGTGGAATGGGGACTATTCAGACTTGTCTCCGAAGATACAAGCAAATCAGAGAACCAGAGACTCATTCCGTTGGTGGCTGTCCCTGGACAACCTGTCACAAGGGATGACCTTCCGCAGACCAGAGTGGGTCATTGTCACGACCGACGCCAGTCTGATGGGTTGGGGCGCGGTCTGGGGATCCCTGAAAGCTCAGGGTCTTTGGTCTCGGGTAGAATCTCTTCTACCGATAAATATTCTGGACCTGAGAGCGATATTCAATGCTCTCAAAGCTTGGCCTCAGCTAGCGAGGGCCAAGTTCATACATCAACCATCAGGGGGGAACAAGGAGTTCCCTAGCGATGGAAGAAGTGACCAAAATCATTCTATGGGCGGAGTCTCACTCCTGCCACCTGTCTGCTATCCACATCCCAGGAGTGGAAAATTGGGAAGCGGATTTTCTGAGTCGTCAGACATTGCATCCGGGGGAGTGGGAACTCCATCCGGAAATCTTTGCCCAAGTCACTCAACCGTGGGGCATTCCAGACATGGATCTGATGGCCTCTCGTCAGAACTTCAGAGTTCCTTACTACGGGTACAGATCCAGGGATCCCAAGGCGGCTCTAGTGGATGCACTAGTAGCACCTTGGACCTTCAAACTAGCTTATGTGTTCCCGCCGTTTCCTCTCATCCCCAGGCTGGTAGCCAGGATCATCAGGAGAGGGCGTCGGTGATTTTGATAGCTCCTGCGTGGCCACGCAGGACTTGGTATGCAGATCTGGTGAATATGTCATCGGCTCCACCATGGAAGCTACCTTTGAGAGACCTTCTTGTTCTAGGTCCGTTCGACCCACTCCAGCTGACTGCTTGGAGATTGAACGCTTGATCTTATCAAAGCGAGGGTTCTCAGATTCTGTTATTAATACTCTTGTTCAGGCCTGAAAGCCTGTAACCAGAAAAATTACCACATAATTTGGTATATCTGTTGGTGTGAATCTGCAGGATTCCCTTGGGACAAGGTTAAGATTCCTAAGAGTCTATCCTTCCTTCGAGAAGGATTGGAAAAAGGATTATCTGCAAGTTCCTTGATGGGACAGATTTCTGCCTTGTCTGTGTTACTTCACAAAAAGCTGGCAGCTGTGCCAGATGTTCTAGCCTTTGTTCAGGCTCTGGTTAGAATCAAGCCTGTTTACAAAATTTTGACTCCTCCTTGGAGTCTCAACCTAGTTCTTTCAGTTCTTCAGGGGGTTCCGTTTGAACCCTTACATTCCGTTGATATTAAGTTATTATCTTGGAAAGTTTTGTTTTTGGTTGCAATTTCTTCTGCTAGAAGAGTTTCAGAATTATCTGCTCTGCAGTGTTCTTCTCCTTATCTGGTGTTCCATGCAGATAAGGTGGTTTTGCGTCCTAAACCTGGTTTTCTTCCAAAAGTTGTTTCTAACAAAAACATTAACCAGGAGATAGTTGTGCCTTCTTTGTGTCCTAATCCAGTTTCAAAGAAGGAACGTTTGTTGCACAACTTGGATGTAGTTCGTGCTCTCAAATTTTACTTAGCAGCTACTAAGGATTTCAGACAAACTTTGTCTTTGTTTGTTGTTTATTCTGGTAAACGGAGAGGTCAAAAAGCAACTTCTACCTCTCTCTCCTTCTGGATTAAAAGCATTATCCGATTGGCTTATGAGACTGCCGGACGGCAGCCTCCTGAAAGAATCACAGCTCACTCCACTAGGGCTGTGGCTTCCACATGGGCCTTCAAGAACGAGGCTTCTGTTGATCAGATATGTAAGGCAGCGACTTGGTCTTCACTGCACACTTTTTCTAAATTTTACAAATTTGATACTTTTGCTTCTTCTGAGGCTATTTTTGGGAGAAAGGTTTTGCAATCCGTGGTGCCTTCCATTTAGGTGACCTGATTTGCTCCCTCCCTTCATCCGTGTCCTAAAGCTTTGGTATTGGTTCCCACAAGTAAGGATGACGCCGTGGACCGGACACACCAATGTTGGAGAAAACAGAATTTATGTTTACCTGATAAATTTCTTTCTCCAACGGTGTGTCCGGTCCACGGCCCGCCCTGGTTTTTTTAATCAGGTCTGATAATTTATTTTCTTTAACTACAGTCACCACGGTAACATATGGTTTCTCCTATGCAAATATTCCTCCTTAACGTCGGTCGAATGACTGGGGTAGGCGGAGCCTAGGAGGGATCATGTGACCAGCTTTGCTGGGCTCTTTGCCATTTCCTGTTGGGGAAGAGAATATCCCACAAGTAAGGATGACGCCGTGGACCGGACACACCGTTGGAGAAAGAAATTTATCAGGTAAACATAAATTCTGTTATTACCCATTCCCCGTTTTTGCATAATCAACACAGTTATATTAATATACTTTTTACCTCTGTGATTACCTTGTATCTAAGCCTTTGCAGACAGCCTCCTTATCTAAGTGCCTTTGACAGACATGCAGTGTAGTCAATCAGTGAAGACTCCTAAATAACTTCATGGGAGTGAGCACAATGTTGTTATCTATATGACACATGTGAACTAGCACAGTCTAACTGTGAAAAACTTTCAAAATGCTCTGAGCTAGGAGGCGGTTTTCAACTGTTTAGAAATCAGTTTGAGCCTAGCTAGGTTTAGCTTTTCAAAAATACCACCAAGGCAACAAAGCAAATTTTATGATAAAAGTAAATTGGAAAGTTTTTTAAAATTGCATGCCCTATCTGAATCATGAAAGTTTAGTTTTGACTTTACTGTCACTTTAAGGGCAATATTCAATGCTTGGCCTCAGTTGGCTTCGACCAAATTCATCCGATTTCAGTCAGACAACATCACTACTGTGGCTTACATCAATCATCAGAGAGGAACAAGGAGTTCCTTAGCGATGACAGAAGTATCCAAGATAATTCGGTGGGCGGAGGCTCACATCCCAGGAGTGGACAACTGGGAAGCGGATTTTCTGAGCAGACAGACGTTTCATCCGTGGGAATGGGAACTACATCTGGAGGTCTTTGCCACCCTGATTCTCAGGTGGGGCAGGCCGGAGCTGGATCTTATGGCATCTCGTCAGAATGCCAAGCTCCCAAGATACGGATCCAGGTCCAGGGATCCTCAGGCCGGAATGATAGATGCCTTGGCAGTGCCTTGGTTGTTCAACCTAGCTTATGTGTTTCCACCGTTTGCTCTCCTTCCCCGGGTGATTGCTCGGATCAAACAGGAGAGGGCTTCAGTGATTCTCATTGCTCCTGCATGGCCTCGCAGGACTTGGTATGCCGATCTGGTGGACATGTCATCTCTGCCACCGTGGAAGTTTCCATTGAGGCAGGACCTTCTCATTCAGGGACCCTTCCATCATCCAAATCTAATTTCTCTACAGCTGACTGCTTGGAGATTGAACACTTGATTTTAAGCGAGGGTTCTCTGATTCGGTCATTGATAGCTTGATTCAGGCACGTAAGCCTGTTACTAGAAAGATTTGCCATAAGATATGGCGTAAATATCTTTATTGGTTCAAATCCAAGGGTTACTCATGGAGTAAAATTAGGATTCCTAGGATTTTGTCCTTTCTCCAAGAGGGATTGCAGAAGGGGTTATCTGCAAGTTCCTTAAAAGGACAGATTTCTGCGTTATCTATTTTGCTACACAAACATCTGGCAGATATTCCGGATGTTCAATCCTTTTGTCAGGCACTGACTAGGATCAGGCCTGTGTTTAGACCTATTACTCCTCCTTGGAGTTTGAATTTAGTTCTTAAGGTTCTTCAAGGGGTTCCGTTTGAACCCATGCATTCCATAGATATTAAGTTGTTATCTTGGAAAGTTTTATTTTTGGTTGCTATTTCTTATGCTCGCAGAGTTTCTGAGCTTTCAGCTCTACAATGTGATTCTCCTTACCTTATTTTTCATTCTGATAAGGTAGTGTTACGTACCAAACCTGGTTTTCTTCCTAAGGTTGTTTCCAACAAAAATATTAATCTGGAAATTATTGTTCCTTCTTGGTGTCCTAATCCTTCTTCTAAGAAGGAGCGTCTGTTACATAACTTGGACGTGGTCCGTGCCCTGAAGTTTTACTTGCAGGCGACTACAGAATTTCGTCAATCATCTTCATTGTTTGTTGTCTTTTCCGGGAAACGTAGGGGTCAGAAAGTTACGGCAACCTCTTTCTTTTTGGCTGAAGAGTATCCGTTTTGCATATGAGACTGCTGGACATCAGCCTCCTGAAAGAATTACGGCTCATTCTACTAGGGCTGTGGCTTCCTCATTGGCATTTAAAAATGATGCTTCTGTTGAACAGATTTGCAAGGCTGCAACTTGGTCGTCTCTTCACACTTTTTCAAAATTTTACAAATTTTATACTTTTGCCTCGTCCGAGGCTGTTTTTGGGAGAAAGTTTCTTCAAGCAGTGGTGCCTTCCGTTTAGGTTCCTGTCTTGTCCCTCCCTTTCATCCGTGTCCTATAGCTTTGGTATTTTATCCCATAAGTAAGGATGAAATCCGTGGACTCGTCATATCTTGTAAAAGAAAAGGAAATTTATGCTTACCTGATAAATTTATTTCTTTAACCGATATGACGAGTCCACGGCCCACCCTGTCATTTTCTAAGACAGGTCTTTATTTTTGTTAAACTTCAGTCACCTCTGCACCTTGGCTTTTCCTTTCTCTTCCTAACTTCGGTCGAATGACTGGAGTGGGAGGGAAGGGAGGAGCTATATATACAGCTCTGCTGTGGTACTCTTTGCCTCCTCCTGCTGACCAGGAGGCGATATCCCATAAGTAAGGATGAAATCCGTGGACTCGTCATATCTTGTAAAAGAAATACATTTATCAGGTAAGCATAAATTTCCTTTTCTTTCATGTAATTAGCAAGAGTCCATGAGCTAGTGACGTATGGGATATACATTCCTACCAGGAGGGGCAAAGTTTCCCAAACCTCAAAATGCCTATAAATACACCCCTCACCACACCCACAATTCAGTTTTACAAACTTTGCCTCCGATGGAGGTGGTGAAGTAAGTTTGTGCTAGATTCTACGTTGATATGCGCTCCGCAGCAAGTTGGAGCCCGGTTTTCCTCTCAGCGTGCAGTGAATGTCAGAGGGATGTGAGGAGAGTATTGCCTATTTGAATGCAGTGATCTCCTTCTACGGGGTCTATTTCATAGGTTCTCTGTTATCGGTCGTAGAGATTCATCTCTTACCTCCCTTTTCAGATCGACGATATACTCTCATATATACCATTACCTCTACTGATTCTCGTTTCAGTACTGGTTTGGCTTTCTACAAACATGTAGATGAGTGTCCTGGGGTAAGTAAATCTTATTTTCTGTGACACTCTAAGCTATGGTTGGGCACTTTGTTTATAAAGTTCTAAATATATGTATTCAAACATTTATTTGCCTTGACTCAGAATGTTCAACTTTCCTTATTTTTCAGACAGTCAGTTTCATATTTGGGATTATGCATTTGTATTATTCATTTTTTCTTACCTTCAAAAATTTGACTCTTTTTTCCCTGTGGGCTGTTAGGCTCGCGGGGGCTGAAAATGCTTCATTTTATTGCGTCATTCTTGGCGCGGACTTTTTTGGAGCAAAAATTATTTTCCGTTTCCGGCGTCATACGTGTCGCCGGAAGTTGCGTCATTTTTTGACGTTATTTTGCGCCAAAAATGTCGGCGTTCCGGATGTGGCGTCATTTTGGCGCCAAAAGCATTTAGGCGCCAAATAATGTGGATTTGGCGCTAAAAAATATGGGCGTCGCTTTTGTCTCCACATTATTTTAAGTCTCATTTTTCATTGCTTCTGGTTGCTAGAAGCTTGTTCTTTGGCATTTTTTCCCATTCCTGAAACTGTCATATAAGGAATTTGATCTATTTTGCTTTATATGTTGTTTTTTCTCTTACATATTGCAAGATGTCTCACGTTGCATCTGAGTCAGAAGATACTACAGGAAAATAGCTGTCTAGTGCTGGATCTACCAAAGCTAAGTGTATCTGCTGTAAACTTTTGGTAGCTATTCCTCCGGCTGTTGTTTGTATTAATTGTCATGACAAACTTGTTAATGCAGATAATATTTCCTTTAGTAATGTACCATTGTCTGTTGCAGTTCCTTCAACATCTAAGGTGCAGAATGTTCCTGATAACATAAGAGATTTTGTTTCTGAATCCATCAAGAAGGCTATGTCTGTTATTTCTCCTTCTAGTAAACGTAAAAAATCTTTTAAAACTTCTCTCCCTACAGATGAATTTTTAAATGAACATCATCATTCTGATTCTGATGACTCTTCTGGTTCAGAGGATTCTGTTTCAGAGATTGATGCTGATAAATTCTCATATTTATTTAAAATGGAATTTATTCGTTCTTTACTTAAAGAAGTATTAATTGCTTTAGAAATAGAGGATTCTGGTCCTCTTGATACTAATTCTAAACGTTTAGATAAGGTATTTAAATCTCCTGTGGTTATTCCAGAAGTTTTTCCTGTTCCTAATGCTATTTCTGCAGTAATTTCCAAAGAATGGGATAAATTGGGTAATTCATTTACTCCTTCTAAACGTTTTAAGCAATTATATCCTGTACCGTCTGACAGGTTAGAATTTTGGGACAAAATCCCTAAAGTTGATGGGGCTATTTCTACCCTTGCTAAACGTACTACCATTCCTACGTCAGATGGTACTTCGTTTAAAGATCCTTTAGATAGGAAAATTGAATCCTTTCTAAGAAAAGCTTATCTGTGTTCAGGTAATCTTCTTAGGCCTGCTATATCATTAGCTGATGTTGCTGCAGCTTCAACTTTTTGGTTGGAAACTTTAGCGCAACAAGTAGCAAATTATGATTCTCATGATATTATTATTCTTCTTCAGCATGCTAATAATTTTATTTGTGATGCCATTTTTGATATTATTAGAGTTGATGTCAGGTTTATGTCTCTAGCTATTTTAGCTAGAAGAGCTTTATGGCTTAAGACTTGGAATGCTGATATGGCTTCTAAATCAACTCTACTTTCCATTTCTTTCCAGGGTAACAAATTATTTGGTTCTCAGTTGGATTCTATTATCTCAACTGTTACTGGTGGGAAAGGAACTTTTTTACCACAGGATAAAAAATCTAAAGGTAAAAACAGGGCTAATAATCGTTTTCGTTCTTTTCGTTTCAACAAAGAACAAAAGCCTGATCCTTCGTCCTCAGGAGCAGTTTCAGTTTGGAAACCATCTCCAGTCTGGAATAAATCCAAGCCTGCTAGAAAGGCAAAGCCTGCTTCTAAGTCCACATGAAGGTGCGGCCCTCATTCCAGCTCAGCTGGTAGGGGGCAGGTTACGTTTTTTCAAAGAAATTTGGATCAATTCTGTTCACAATCTTTAGATTCAGAACATTGTTTCAGAAGGGTACAGAATTGGTTTCAAGATGAGACCTCCTGCAAAGAGATTTTTTCTTTCCCGTGTCCCAGTAAATCCAGTGAAAGCTCAAGCATTTCTGAATTGTGTTTCAGATCTAGAGTTGGCTGGAGTAATTATGCCAGTTCCAGTTCCGGAACAGGGGATGGGGTTTTATTCAAATCTCTTCATTGTACCAAAGAAGGAGAATTCCTTCAGACCAGTTCTGGATCTAAAAATATTGAATCATTATGTAAGGATACCAACGTTCAAGATGGTAACTGTAAGGACTATCTTGCCTTTTGTTCAGCAAGGGAATTATATGTCCACAATAGATTTACAGGATGCATATCTGCATATTCCGATTCATCCAGATCACTATCAGTTCCTGAGATTCTCTTTTCTGGACAAGCATTACCAGTTTGTGGCTCTACCGTTTGGCCTAGCTACAGCTCCAAGAATTTTTTCAAAGGTTCTCGGTGCCCTTCTGTCTGTAATCAGAGAACAGGGTATTGTGGTATTTCCTTATTTGGACGATATCTTGGTACTTGCTCAGTCTTTACATTTAGCAGAATCTCATACGAATCGACTTGTGTTGTTTCTTCAAGATCATGGTTGGAGGATCAATTTACCAAAAAGTTCTTTGATTCCTCAGACAAGGGTAACCTTTCTGGGTTTCCAGATAGATTCAGTGTCCATGACTCTGTCTTTAACAGACAAGAGACGTCTAAAATTGATTGCAGCTTGTCGAAACCTTCAGTCACAATCATTCCCTTCGGTAGCCTTATGCATGGAAATTCTAGGTCTTATGACTGCTGCATCGGACGCAATCCCCTTTGCTCGTTTTCACATGCGACCTCTTCAGCTCTGTATGCTGAATCAATGGTGCAAGGATTACACAAAGATATCTCAATTAATATCTTTAAAACCGATTGTTCGACACTCTCTAACGTGGTGGACAGATCACCATCGTTTAATTCAGGGGGCTTCTTTTGTGCTTCCGACCTGGACTGTAATTTCAACAGATGCAAGTCTCACAGGTTGGGGAGCTGTGGTGGGGATCTCTGACGGCACAAGGAGTTTGGGAATCTCAGGAGGTGAGATTACCGATCAATATTTGGAACTCCGTGCAATTTTCAGAGCTCTTCAGTTTTGGCCTCTTCTGAAGAGAGAATCGTTCATTTGTTTTCAGACAGACAATGTCACAACTGTGGCATACATCAATCATCAAGGAGGGACTCACAGTCCTCTGGCTATGAAAGAAGTATCTCGAATTTTGGTTTGGGTGGAATCCAGCTCCTGTCTAATCTCTGCGGTTCATATCCCAGGTATAGACAATTGGGAAGCGGATTATCTCAGTCGCCAAACGTTGCATCCGGGCGAATGGTCTCTTCACCCAGAGGTATTTCTTCAAATTGTTCAAATGTGGGAACTTCCAGAAATAGATCTGATGGCGTCTCATCTAAACAAGAGACTTCCCAGGTATCTGTCCAGATCCCGGGATCCTCAGGCGGAGGCAGTGGATGCATTATCACTTCCTTGGAAGTATCATCCTGCCTATATCTTTCCGCCTCTAGTTCTTCTTCCAAGAGTAATCTCCAAGATTCTGAAGGAATGCTCGTTTGTTCTGCTGGTAGCTCCGGCATGGCCTCACAGGTTTTGGTATGCGGATCTTGTCCGGATGGCCTCTTGCCAACCGTGGACTCTTCCGTTAAGACCAGACCTTCTGTCTCAAGGTCCTTTTTTCCATCAGGATCTCAAATCCTTAAATTTAAAGGTATGGAGATTGAACGCTTGATTCTTGGTCAAAGAGGTTTTTCTGACTCTGTGATTAATACTATGTTACAGGCTCGTAAATCTGTATCTAGAGAGATATATTATAGAGTCTGGAAGACTTATATTTCTTGGTGTCTTTCTCATCATTTTTCTTGGCATTCTTTTAGAATACCGAGAATATTACAGTTTTCTTCAGGATGGTTTAGATAAGGGTTTGTCCGCAAGTTCCTTGAAAGGACAAATCTCTGCTCTTTCTGTTCTTTTTCACAGAAAGATTGCTATTCTTCCTGATATTCATTGTTTTGTACAAGCTTTTGGTTCGTATAAAACCTGTCATTAAGTCAATTTCTCCTCCTTGGAGTTTGAATTTGGTTCTGGGGGCTCTTCAAGCTCCTCCATTTGAACCTATGCATTCATTGGACATTAAATTACTTTCTTGGAAGTTTTGTTCCTTTTGGCCATCTCTTCTGCCAGAAGAGTTTCTGAATTATCTGCTCTTTCTTGTGAGTCTCCTTTTCTGATTTTTCATCAGGATAAGGCGGTGTTGCGAACTTCTTTTGAATTTTTACCTAAAGTTGTGAATTCCAACAAGAGAAATTGTGGTTCCTTCATTATGTCCTAATCCTAAGAATTCTAAGGAGAAATCGTTGCATTCTTTGGATGTTGTTAGAGCTTTGAAATATTATGTTGAAGCTACTAAATCTTTCCGAAAGACTTCTAGTCTATTTGTCATCTTTTCTGGTTCTAGAAAAGGCCAGAAAGCTTCTGCCATTTCTTTGGCATCTTGGTTGAAATCTTTAATTCATCTTGCCTATGTTGAGTCGGGTAAAACTCTGCCTCAAAGGATTACAGCTCATTCTACTAGGTCAGTTTCTACTTCCTGGGCGTTTAGGAATGAAGCTTCGGTGATGAGATTTGCAAAGCAGCAACTTGGTCCTCTTTGCATACTTTTACTAAATTCTACCATTTTGATGTATTTTCTTCTTCTGAAGCAGTTTTTGGTAGAAAAGTTCTTCAGGCAGCGGTTTCAGTTTGAATCTTCTGCTTATGTTTTTCATTAAACTTTATTTTGGGTGTGGATTATTTTCAGCAGGAATTGGCTGTCTTTATTTTATCCCTCCCTCTCTAGTGACTCTTGTGTGGAAAGATCCACATCTTGGGTAATCATTATCCCATACGTCACTAGCTCATGGACTCTTGCTAATGAAATGAACATGAAAGAAAACATAATTTATGTAAGAACTTACCTGATAAATTCATTTCTTTCATATTAGCAAGAGTCCATGAGGCCCGCCCTTTTTTGTGGTGGTTATGATTTTTTTGTATAAAGCACAATTATTCCAATTCCTTATTTTATATGCTTTCGCACTTTTTTATCACCCCACTTCTTGGCTATTCGTTAAACTGAATTGTGGGTGTGGTGAGGGGTGTATTTATAGGCATTTTGAGGTTTGGGAAACTTTGCCCCTCCTGGTAGGAATGTATATCCCATACGTCACTAGCTCATGGACTCTTGCTAATATGAAAGAAATGAATTTATCAGGTAAGTTCTTACATAAATTATGTTTTTTGAGTCACCAGCTCCCACTGAGCATATGCAAGAATAAGTGTGTATGCATTTGTGAATGGCTGATTGCTGTCACATGGTACTTGTATGCATTTGTGAATGGCTGATGGCTGTCACATGGTACATGGTGAGTGAAAAAAGACATAACTTTTAAAATTGTCAGAAAAAAAATCTACTTCTCATTGAAGTTCAGACTAAGTGCTATTGCATTGTCTTGTCTTGTTAT